>NC_061850.1:21451642-21471642 GCF_019202785.1 Penaeus chinensis | reverse complement strand
GGATGCAACCGCACGCTCGCCTGCATGCAAGCACAAACACGCGAAAGGGAAACAATCGGCCTTCATCTCCACCTGGGTATGGGTGAGAGGTCGAGCGTACGTGCGTATAGGTGTAGATGGATGGGGGAGTGAGTAACTGATTGAGAAGGTGAGTGAGTGGGCGAGTGAATGAGAGAGCGAGCGAGTAAGTGAGCGAGTGAGTAGGTGAGTGACAGAATACGTGGATGTAAGTAAATAAGTGTGCGTATGAGTAAACAAGAAGTGAATAAGTGGGGGGGTAGTAAGAGGAGAGAGAGAGAGGGGGGGGGAGAGAGGGAGAGAGGGAGAGAGGGAGAGAGGGAGAGAGGGAGAGAGAGAGAGAGAGAGAGAGAGAGAGAGAGAGAGAGAGAGAGAGAGAGAGAGAGAGAGAGAGAGAGAGAGAGAGAGAGAGAGAGAGAGAGAGAGAGAGAGAGAGAGATAGGAAGGGCGGGAGGGAGGGAGGGAGAGTGTTTGCTGTGTTTGCTGATATTTTCACTAACGCAAGACCTAAGGGCGGTGCCTCCACGCGCGTCACTGCAGCTTACCGAAGACAAAGATTTCTTGCGGACAATGTCAGGTGTTCATTAACGTGGGTGTTAACGAGATCACCTTCGTAACAGGTATTGAGACGGGTCCGCCCTTCACGACTTAGCGACACACACGCGCATGTGTGTGTGTGTGTGTGTGTGTGTGTGTGTGTGTGTGTGTGTGTGTGTGTGTGTGTGTGTGTGTGTGTGTGTGTGTGTGAGAGAGAGAGAGAGAGAGAGAGAGAGAGAGAGAGAGAGAGAGAGAGAGAGAGAGAGAGAGAGAGAAAGAAAGAAAGAAAGAAAGAAAGAAAGAAAGAAAGAGAGAGAGGAGAGAGAGAGAGAGAGAGAGAGAGAGAGAGAGAGAGAGAGAGAGAGAGAGAGAGAGAGAGGAGAGGGAGAGGGAGAGGGAGAGGGAGAGAGAGAGAGAGAGAGAGAGAGAGAGAGAGAGAGAGAGAGAGAGAGAGAGAGAGAGAGAGAGAGAGAGAGAGAGAGAGAGAGAGAGAGAGAGAGCATGAGGGAGCCATTACAGACACCCCAACCGCCCCCTATCCATTCAACCAGCCCCAATAAACATCCCTGAATCGGCCCCTTTTCACCGGGCTAATCGAATCCATTCCCAAAGACCCGACTATACGGCGGGTTCGTTTCATACCCTCCCCATAAGGATAATTAATAACATCGTTAATGAAAGCGTCCGACACTGGTCATCTATACGGCTTCCTAACTCCTCTTCTCCCTCGTTCAGCTGATTAGTGACGTCATAATAGTAGCACTCAATCCAGGGTCGTGACGTCACAATGTCGGACGTCATTCCTTGGTCAAAATGCCTCGGCGCTCGGGTGTCGTTTAATTGCTCGTTTTTGATATCGGCTTAATGGGTCTTTAGTCCACCTGACCGGAAAAAGGGGTATGTTTAGGATATTGACGAGGCTATAAGAAAAAAGAAAATACGGCCATCATCACTTACAGCACTTCCGACAACGTAATGGTTATTGGTACAAACAACACTTCTGCTTCGCTCGATAACCTCGATCTTTAGCGATCTTGTGCAATTTTAAAGTTAGCGCAAGAAAATAAACGCCGCATTCCGTTCGTTTCCAGCCAATCCTTGAGAACCACAGTCCGAATAGGGGAAAAAAAGTATCCTGCCTCCACGCCCTTCCAACGCCCACGCCCCGACCCCACGCCCAAAGCAAGGCACACGTCAACAGCAAGATCGCACTTTCCCCAACGAATGGAAAGTGAAAGAGCGCGGAAGAACACAACTCATTTTTCAGCGACGGAGGGAAATTCGACGCTAAGACAATGGGCTTCGGAAGGTGGGGGAGAAAGAGGGAAAATTGGCGGGCGAAGACGAGTTTCCCGCCATTTTTCTTCAATGGAAACTGGGACGACGAAAATAGAACGAGATATCCAGTAAATCCAGTAAATTATTCTACATATATTTACTTGTTGCTGCAAAGTACATGAAGCAAACACAGAATTCACATGTCATATAAATAGCTCTGAATGTTCCATAAATAGCTCTAGAGATCACATTACAATGTCCTCAATAAACCACGACAAGCGATACATTACAAAAACACTGAAACTAAACATCAGCCTCTTCATAAACCCTAATCCTCGTAGATGAGTCACAGCTCTGGCATATCCCGGGGAGGCGCCCAGCCCGCCCGCCTTCGCGCCCGCCCTCGATACCCACGACACACCTGTGATTACGCCCTCGCCCGCGCTAGCAATGTCTCCCGCCCACGCCACCTGCAAGAAATCAGCCCACGCCCAGGGCAACGAGGGCACGTCCCCTCGCCACGTGACTGGCGTGACACGAGGCGCCCGGCGTGGCGGTTGCGACGCCGCGCGGCATCCGGTCTGCGTGCAAAACATGATTTGTCAGTGATGGTGTCCGGTTGGATAAACAAGTGGGTCATGAAGATCACGGCCTTAAAAAGAGTAAAAAATCGGAAACTTGCCCTAGAACATATTCAGCACAAGCATAAAAAATATAGATATATAGATAGACAGACACGGGCATAGGCAGAAAAACGACTAACCATCTAAACAGCGGTGCTAGGGATATATCAAAACCGACTTAACCTCAAAAAGAAAGAAAGAAAAGAGAACAACACATCTATTGCGAAAGTAACTGCCTAGCTCTGGGCAGGAATCACGCCCATCGACGCCCGCCGCCCACGCTGCGTCATGGCCCTTGCGTTAACCTCCGCCCAGCCTAATCACACCCCGAGGCTCTCCGACGCCCACTCGGGCTCGGGTGACAGTGGGCTGCCTTACGTCACGCGCCCACAGATACAATAACACAACTAAAACGCATTAAAAATAATGATAACACCACAACGATAAAACTACCATTACACTCATCATTAATACTACTATAGCTCCTATTTTGCTGCTATTGTTTCTCTTTCAAAAATCATCATCAACCCCGTTAGGCCTATATCACGCAGGCACCTGGAGGGAGGTCAAGAGGTCAAGTAAACAGAATCATACCTAATACAAATAAATGGCACTAAACACACAAAAGAATAATGAACGTGGACCTGACCTAGATCACGTAAATGGTGATGGTGATGGTGATGATGGTGGTGATGATGATGATGATGATGATGATGATGATGATGGTGATGATGATGATGATGATGATGATGATGATGATGATGATGATGATGATGATGATGATGATGATGATGATGATGATGATGATGATGATGGTGGTGGTGATGATGATGATGATGATGATGATGATGATGATGGTGATGATGATGATGATGATCAGAACAACAAGAAGAAAACATAATACGAAGTAGAAAACGTAGACGATGACGAGGAAGAAGAATTAAAAGACGAAGACGACAAAGAAGCAGGGGAAGAAGAAGAAGAAATTGACAATCACCAAAAGGCAATAATGACGACAGCAGAACAGCGCCATCAAGCACGACCCTAACCTCACACCTTAATCACCTTTCCCCATTAACGGCGTAATTACCCATCACCGTTAGGGTCATCACGGCGATAACACTAAACCTACTAAACCACTTTATAACGCTGTATAAAAAAAAAATGATTAAAAAATCGAAGTCAAAAAATCTGTCATAATAAAAAAAATCTGTCATTGGCATTCCCAATCGCTAGCGGCTCTCACGAAATGGAGGGGGGGGGAGGGTGAAAGGGGGAAGAGGGGGAAATGGGAAGGGAGGGAAGAAAGGAAGTAGGAAGAGAGAGGGATTAGCATGCGGTGAACAAAACGCGATTTCGTTACACGTGAAATAATTAATTAAACTAAATCCATAAATGAATAACTTAATTCATAAATATATCAGATAAATTCTAAATATTTACTCAGAAGACCATCAACAACCCACCCACACGCAAGTGACGCGAACCTAGGCCGATGCTGAACCCTCCGAAGGCTGACCTGACCTGACCTGACCCTCACCTTTTATCAGCCCCGGAAACAACAATTAAAAGCATCCCCCGTCATTCTCAGGTGCCGTAGCTGCACATCTGGCATGCACATTTGTCTGAGAAACGTCCTGATATGTCAATCACGAAAGGAGATTTGTGTTCGGTAATCTCATGCCTAGACATTCAGTAATTAAAACACAGTGGATAAAAAAATAAATAATCAACTATGTCATAATTTCGTGCCAGGTACCGCTCCTCTGTAGAACCGATCTTACATATGCCACGGAGGTTGACACTGATATCCAAAGCCCTATATCAGTATCGCAAACGAACGAAAATGCGCCGCGGCAAAGTACCTGCCAACAAGCTCACGGGCGATTAATTTCCTACAACAGAATAAAATCTCCATGGCACAATCGACCTCGGAAAACCTCGAAAACCTCGGGAGCGAATTCCCAGGCCGCCGTCCTCCAGGATGTGCGAAAAGCCGTGGGAATCACACCTTTCGGGAACCTATCCACAAGGGTGAACGAGACCCCTTATCGTCCCCCGTCTTCCGTTTACCTGGCCTATGGGAAAGCACGATTTTTTTCCGGTATGTTTCTTTTGTCTACGGCCTACCTCCTCATTATGCCTCCTCACATTTGGCTGCGGCTGGATCGGGTACCGTTAGGCACACTCATATTTTCCCGTCGTCAATTTCTCACGCTAAATAAACATGTGCCTGTCTGTTTACACAAAAAAATGAATGTTCTCGAGATCTATCAGACATATCGACAGCTGTCCGATATCGATAGTATAAGCAACCACGCACACGTTACCTTAGTATAACTCACGTGCAACTGTCAGACCGAGCTTACCTGAAACGAAATGAAAATAAAAATTAGTCATTAAGTAATTAAATTGTGTATTCAAAAATAAACACTGACGTGCAATGCAGTAACATACACTTAAAATGATTACATTTGGTAAATGAATCGTAGTGAGTGAGTGAATTAGAGAGAGAGGGAGGGAGAGGGAGAGGGAGAGAGAGAGAGAGAGAGAGAGAGAGAGAGAGAGAGAGAGAGAGAGAGAGAGAGAGAGAGAGAGAGAGAGAGAGAGAGAGAGAGAGAGAGAGAGAGAGAGAGAGAGAGAGAGAGAGGGGGGGGGGAATTAATCAATAAAAATCTTCACCAACACTCCATCCTTCCATATATAAAACACACAGATCAGTAAAGACAACCATTCTCTTCTATAAACCGTCTAGCATTTATATGCCATCCATAAGGTCGATAGTTGTACACAAAGTTCAAGGCAGCGGCGTCTTTACGGTCATGACCTTCAATCTTCTTGCCTGCTTTATACGGCGTCACCGCATTGTCGTCTGCACGCTCACTTCCGCACAGTATCATCATCATCATCATCATCAACCATCATCGCTAATATTAACTATTCTTTAGCCTTATGCTATTTACTTCTTTCGTTGGCTGTCTCGCCTTTTTCTCTGGTTCTTCTCTTTTCTTTTCATATCTTAACTGGTTTTACCTTGCGTCCCTTCATCTACATCTTGCTCAATTCCCTTGTTTATTCCTCCCCTCTCTTTCTTCCATTTCTTCTTCTTTAATAATTCTCCTTCCACTGACCTTTGGCGTCCGATCCCACTCCCCGTCTCCCCCCTCTCCCCACTCCTCTGCTCTCCCCTCTCCTATGCCCTCTCCTCCGTTCCCTCCCCCACTCCGCCTCCAGCCACTTACTACGTCACAGCTCCTGTTACTACTACAACTTACCCATCATCCCCTCCCCCTCTGCCTCCTCCCCCCCGGACCCTAATACTGACCCCGAGGGCATTCGCGGTTTGCAATGCTCACGCCGGAGGAGGAGGAGGAGGAGGAGGAGGAGGAGGAGGAGGAGGAGGAGGAGGAGGAGGAGGAGGAGGAGGAGGAGGAGGAGGAGGAGGAGGAGGTGGTGGTGGTGGTGGTGGAGGAGGAGGAGGAGAATGACGACGACGAGGAGGATGAGGATGAGGAGGAGGTGGTAGATGAGGAAGAGGAGGAGGAGGTGGTGGAGGAGGAGGTGGTGGTGGAGGAGGAGGAGGAGGAGAATGACGACGAGGAGGAGGAGGAGAATGACGAGGAGGAGGAGAAGGAGGAATAGCAAGCTTTAGATTGATGGCGGTGAAAGGAAACAGCGGCAGTAGTAACTATAGAAAAGCGAGACAGTGAGGCATGAAATAAAAGTGTGAAAAGGCAGGTAGACACATAGCATTAAGCTCAAAAGCAACATTAGCGAGCGAGTGAAGCAGCGCGAGGGGCGGGCGAGCGCGGACAAGAGCCGGATGGAGGAGGGATGGAGGGACGAGGGCGGGGCGGGAAGTGATCTCCTCCGGGCCCCAGAGGGAGACAAAACAAAGAAGGTGAAGTATCTTGTCGGCAGAGGACACCGCCGCCCGGAGGCTCTTGTGGAGTCGACGTAATACCCCCTCCCCCCCCACCGCCCTATCCCCAGCCCCACCCCCATCACGCCCCTGTCCCACCGCGTGGCATCCCCCTCGCTCAACACTCTCATATCCTCTGTTATCCCGATCTCGATTCTTCTTTATTCCTCTTGTATTCCATACTCCCTTCTCTATTTATTTTTGTTTATTCTTTCCCCTTCGACATTCAAGTGCACGTACACGCCAGTCGCTATTCCCCTACGTTCTCAGCACCTCCACCCTCCTCTTCTGCAATTCCATGCAATCAATCATCCTTAAGAGAGCTCTGCAACACAAAGAAAATGTCCTTTGCTGGTATATATCACCTCATGACGCGGGTCGCGTGTTTCAATGGGTCTCTCCGGCCATCAAGATAAGGCGGGACCAAGACTGATGGAGAGCCATTTATTTTTCTCTTTCTTCGTTTTCGATCCCTTTCCCTCTCCCTTTCTCTATGACTACTCTCCTCCTCTGCCTCTCCCTTTCTCTACGTCTACTCTCTTCCTCTGCCTCTACCTCTCTCTATGTCTAATCTTCCTCTCCCTCTCCCTCCCCCCCCCTCTTCCTCTCTCTCCGTCTCCTCTTCTCTCAATCCGTCTACTCTCTTCCTCTCCCTTTCTCTCCCTCCAGATCTCCTTCTCTCTCCGTCTCTCCCCCTCCCCCTCTCTCTCAGTTTCCCTCTCCCAGTTTCCTCCTCTCTTAATCCGTCTACTCTCTTCCTCCCCCTCTCTCTCAGTTTCCCTCTCCCAGTTTCCTCCTCTCTCAATCCGTCTACTCTCTTCCTCTCCCTCTCTCTGTTTCCCCCTCTCGTTCTCTATAAATCCCCCCACTCACCATCCCCCCCCCCCCAGCCTCCGCCCTCCCGCAGGTCCCGTGAGATCCAGCGCCCCTCCGGACCTTCAACGTAGCTCCTCCTCGTCGCCCGTTGCCTCGGGATACTAGCAACTCCTGCTATATATAGAACCGAGAGAGACTACTTGTTCTCACGCTCGCTTAGAGGGACACGCACGCAATCAGATCCGCCGGTCTCTCACTCATTCTCGGATTCTTTCCACTTTCAAATTTTTTGATAATGACTATTTTTTCTTGCTCATTCACTCTTTGTTATTCTTTTTATCTCAATGATGACGAGACATCATCATCTAAATCCAGTCAACCGCTTCTTCTGCTCCTCCTCCTAATCCTCCTCTTCCTTTCAACCTTTTCATCTATCTTGCTCTCGTCCTCGGCCTCCTCTTCCACACCCAAACGCACTCCTTATCTCTCTCCTTATCTCGTATCCTTTCGAACTCGCAAAACACCTTCTTCGGTCACTCGCACAGCACAAACGGACGCAACTTCCCGTCCCCCCCCCCCCCCCCCACACACACACACCACCTTAAAGATCACGCAAAACAATTACGTACATCACAGGTATCCCTATAGATAGAGATAGAGAGAGGATAGAGAGAGAGAGAGAGAGAGAGAGAGAGAGAGAGAGAGAGAGAGAGAGAGAGAGAGAGAGAGAGAGAGAGAGAGAGAGAGAGAGAGAGAGAGAGAGAGAATAGAGAGAGAGAATAGAGGGAATAAAGCGAGGCAGAGAGGGGAAGGTGTAGACAGACCAACAGACAGACGTCCACCAGTGCAGAGCGAAGGGGGCCGCGAGTGTGTGGGGGGGGGGGGGGGATCAACGCACCACGTGACGGCCATCCCTCACGAACTGCCGTCGGGGGAAATTATGCTAATAGCCTCCGATAATTCACGGCCGCGATAAGATCCCATTAGCATGTTATGTATTCATAACAAGGCCGATACATCATTTACCGCCTCTGATAAAGAAGCTCATTCTTCACGCCCAAAACCTGTTCTCGCACACAGCAATTAGTGTCCTCGATCGCGAAACTTCCAGCGAAGATAATGCAAGCCTATTTTTTTTTATTTGCATACAGCGCATAAATAAAGTGACAAGACTGATATAAAGGAGAATGAAAGTGAAAGTGAAACGAGAGCGTATTAAGAGAGAGGGGGAGGGAGAGAGGAAGAGAGGAAGAGAGGAAGAGAGGAAGAGAGGAAGAGAGGGAGAGAGGAGAGAGAGAGAGAGAGAGAGAGAGAGAGAGAGAGAGAGAGAGAGAGAGAGAGAGGGAGGGAGAGGAGAGGAGGGAGGAGGAGGGAGGGAGGGAGGGAGGGAGGGAGGGAGGGAGGGAGGGAGGGAGAAGAGAGCGAGAGAAGGGAGAGAGAGAAGAGAGAAGAGAGAAGAGAGAAGAGAGAGGAGAGAAGAGAGAGGAGAGAGGAGAAAGAGAAAGGAGAGAGAGAGAGAGCGAGAGCGAGAGCGAGAGAGAGAGAGAGAGAGAGCGAGAGCGAGAGAGAGAGAGAGAGAGAGAGAGAGAGAGAGAGAGAGAGAGAGAGAGAGAGAGAGAGAGAGAGAGAGAGAGAGAGAGAGAGAGAGAGAGAGAGAGAGAGAGAGAGAGAGAGAGGAGAAAGAGAGAAGAGAGAGAGAGAGAGAGGAGAAAGTGAGAAGAGAGAGAGAGAGAGAGGAGAAAGTGAGAAGAGAGAGAGAGAGGGGAAAGAGAGAAGAGACAGAAATGAGATGAAATTACAATTACAATACTACATTACAATGCTTTAGCCTCCCATCCAAGTCTCCACAACGCCCTCATTACCCTCACCTCCCTCATTTCTCTCACCTATCTCCCTCCCTCCATCGACAGTATGATCCGCACGCCCGCACGCCCGCGGGGTCCCCGCCGACCGGTCGGCTCCCAGAGATATTTCCCCGAACTTGGGAGAGGGAACCTAGAAGGAGGGGGATGAAAAGAGGAGGAGGAAGGGATTGGGGAGGGGAAAAAAGGGGGGTTAAAGAGGGGAAGGGGAAGGGAAGGGAAGAGAGGGAGAAGGAAGGGGATGAAGAGGGGAGGAGAGGGAGAAGGAAGATGATGAAGAGGGGAGGAGAGGGAAGGAGGTGATGGACAGAGAGGGGGGGGGGAATACCGGGCCACAGACGGGTCCTATTTATGCTAATGCGATGCAAGTAGCTAGCCCACAATAAATTCTCATCCTGGGACACGTTCTGATGGCTTCTGAAGATGGCATGGTAACCTGACGTGAAGCAGAAAACGAGAGATAGAAGAGAAAGGGAGGGAAGAGAGGAGGGGAAGAGAGGAGGGGAAGAGAGGAAGGGAAGAGAGGAAGGGAAGAGAGGAAGGGAAGAGAGGAAGGGAAGAGAGGAAGGGAAGAGAGGAGGGGAAAAGAGGAGGGGAAGAGAGGAAGGGATGAGAGGAAGGGAAGAGAGGAAGGGAAGAGAGGAAGGGAAGAGAGGAAGGGAAGAGAGGAAGGGAAGAGAGGAAGGGAAGCGAGGAGGGGAAGAGAGTAGGGGAAGAGAGAAGGGGGGAAAAAGGGACAGTGGGACAAGATCCATGGATGTTCCCCCTTGTGAGCCTCAAACGACCACCCAGAGTATCGACAACAGGAAAAAAATATATATAATAATAAAAGTAATAATATTATCAACAAGAAGAAAAAAAAGCGAACAGAAATCAGCAATAAACTCCAGATTGGCCACGGTGAGTCAAACATATTAAGAAGTCCTAACCCTTTCCGCTTGGATTCATGCCTCTTTGGGCCTGGAAATTTTGACCACCCCGGGGCCCGCTCCCTCCCGCTTCGAAACGACCCACATACCTAATTTCCAGTCGGTTATCGTAGCTAACATGTGCGTTATGTCCCTTTCCTTCTATCTCGCTTTCCCCCTTCCATGTCCTTCCCTCCTTTGATAATCCTTCGGGAGATGAATCCGTCTTTCATCCTCAGACGGATTCCGGAGAGGCCAATCAAAAAGGCCTTTGGATAGAATCGCAGTCGTCGTAATACCTTGGGAATACATATCGCAATCCTGGTTTTGCTATTTCAAGACCTGCGGGTCATCATCGGTCTTTTTCCTTCTCTTCTTCCTTCTCCTTCTTTCTATCCACCTCTCCCTTCTCCTTCTCTCTCTTCCTCTTCCTCTTCCTCCTCCTCCTCCTCCTCCTTCTCCGTCACCCCTCATCTTTATCCGTGTCTCTCTCTCCTCCTCCTCCCTCTCCTTCTCTTTCACCCTCCTCCATCCCCTTCTCCTTCCCCTTCTCCCATCAAGCCGCTCTCTCCCCTCTCCCATCCCCCCCCCCCCTAGGGTTCATCGCGGAGGCCGGTCAAGTCCCATAAAGTACAGTCGCATTGCCCTCCAGCAGATTTCCATTCCGCGGTTGTCAGCCGAAGTTACCGCGTTACCTCTTTTCCTGCCACCACTCCTGCCACCGCTGCTTCTGACAACAGCCGGGTGGTTCCGAAGTTCGGACTACAATATCTTTGCCTTGCCTTTAGTGGCAGATAGAACGCCCTCGTCTCGCCGGAAATAAAAAAAAATCATAATGATGATTGCAAAACAGCTGTTGAGGAGATATAAAACTAATTTTCCCACATTGTTCTTGCAATGCTATTTTCGCAGCAGTATGGTGCCATCTGCCGGTCGTTAAATAGATAATTACCTCTTGCAAAATAGGTAATCTACTTAAAAGAATCAAATGCTTTACTGCTATTCTACCAGTCGTTTCTGCAGCCACCTGCTCTTAATGACTGCAAGTAATAGTAAATTCCCCGCGCATATGTTCCACCCAGGAGATTACACCAACCATACATACCGCACATACCACGCGAGCCAGACAATAACTACACTCCATTCCGTTTTTAGACGTCAGCCCAAATAACAAAATAGTATGAAGAGGGAAAGAAAGGGGGGGGGGGGTAATTTGTCAACGACACGAGGAAATTAAAACGCCGAGAAATAACATCATCACCACCAACAACGAAATTCCCCCGCGCGGAAGACCACGCCCACCTCAGCCTCCCCCCGCCCCCCTGAGCTCCGGAACCAAAGGGCCGAGCCATAATCAACAGACTTCTACACAGCCTCCGTCGCCGACACCCCTCCCCCCCCCACCTCTAACAACCTCCTTATCGCGTCTCCTTAATCCCGATCTCCCTATTGAGTAACGAAGGAACTTGATCCTTAAAGAAGCTCCTTGTTAGATCCATCTCGCACCCTCCCCTCCCCCCTCCCCCTTCTTCCACTCCATCTCCCGCTCTCCTTGAACGACGTCGTCGTCGTCGTCGTCGCTGTCTTCTTCTTCTTCTTCTTCTTCTTCTTCTTCTTCTTCTTCTTCTTCTTCTTCTTCTTCTTCTTCTTCTTCTTCTTCTTCTTCTTCTTCTTCTTCTTCTTCTTCTTCTTCTTCTTCTTCTTCTTCTTCTTCTTCTCTCTTCTCTCTTCTCTCTTCTCTCTTCTCTCTTCTCTCTTCTCTTCTCTCTTCTCTCTTCTCTCTTCTCTCTTCTCTCTTCTCTCTTCTCTCTTCTTCTAGTCATTTTTCTTAATCATCTATTTTATTTAATCCGTTTATATCTTAATGTTCATCCTCCTTTCTCTTCGTTTTCTTTTCCCCTATTTTCTCCTCCGCCTCCTCCCCCCCAAAAATACAAACATGATAAATACAAACCGAGAAGCATTATCTCATCCTTTTACGTGACTCTTAGTGGACGCAAGAAGGATTGACGGGGGGGAGGGGGGGTTGAGGGGGGGAGGGAGGTCTGGCCATCTCGTCCGTCCTCTCCCTTTGTTTCTCTTCCGTCTGTCTGCCGAGCGGGTGAGGGCGAAGGAGAAGGGCCGTGCTGGTATGTGATATGATGATGATGATTAATGATGGTGATGGTGATGATAATGATGATGATGACGGTGATGATGATGGTGATGGTGATAATGACAATGACTGATGATGATGATGATTGATGGTGGTGATAATGATAATTGATAAATGTAATTGAAAAAATAATGATATTGGGAAGATATTGATGATAACATCAATAGCATTAACAACAACAACATCAATAACAACGATGATGATAACGCAACAATAAGAACAAATTCACAGCCGAGAAGGAGGGGGAGAAGCACCCCCCCCCCCCCATCGCCAGGGAAAACGAATAGGCCTGCCCGACAAGGACCTCGGGCCCGACAACGTCACCTCCGCTAATAATCCCAAGGAATTCCGTGCGAGTGCGTGCACCTGCGACCCCCCTCGGGCCAGCCGCGCCTCCCCATCGCCCTTAGCAACGCCCGCCATCGCCCCTAGCAACGCCCAAACTACCTCCATCTACCCTCTACCTCGACGACTTCCGGTGGTCGAAAGTAGCGACTCCGACTCGCTTTGATCGCCCCCTTCCCTCCTGATGTTTACCTTGATGTTTACCTGCGAACTGCGCGTAATCGCACCTATACCTGTTTGTATACACTTGTGTAAATAGAGCTTACGAGTTAATACTTATCAAAATAAAGGTTTGATAAAGTGGGTGTCCCTGATGAATGGATGAGCAACGTGCGTGGTCTCCCTCTACGTACCCCGTTCCGCTCACCACGCCCTATTCCTCGGTCAACCCTCGGTGTAGTGACACATCACACTCGTCCCTCGGTGTCACCGTGGGAACATACCTGCCGTAGACTCCTCCACCCCCCTCTTCCCGCCTCCTCCATCCCCCCCCTTCCCGCCTCTCTCTTCCCCTTCTCCCTCCTCCTCCTCCCCCCACCCCTCCTCGCGTCTTTTCACCTGGTATGTTCGGCGGGACGAGATCTGCCAGCTCGGGCGATTCCTACGGCGTGTGTTTAACACCTTTTATACCGGCTGCCGTGTACGTATGGTTCGTCTTCCACACACACACACAAAGTGAAGCAATATATAGGCATAGATATATGCATGGAAAGAAGGAGAGGTAGATGATATGTACAGATAGATCTTTACAAAGATAGATAGATCTTTAAATAGCTAGATAAATAGATCTTTAGACATAGATAGTTAAATAGATAGATCTTTAGATAGATAGTTAAATAGACAGATCTTGAGATAGATAGATCAATCTTGAGATAAACAGAAAGATGATAAACAGTAAGGGATAGACAGATAGATAGATAGATAGATAGATAGATAGATAGATAGAAAGAATCTTCTTCCCTTCTCTCGTATACTATTTCCTTGTCCCCAAATCCTTCTCCATAACCACTTCAACTCAGCTCCTAATTTACATAAATGCCACTCTAATATATTTCTTCTCGTCCTCCTTCCCCTTCCTTCCCTCCCTCCAATCCATCTTCCTTCAATTTCTTTCCTCCCCTGTCCGACCCCCAACCTCTCCCCACCCCCCCACTTCCCCACCCCACCCCCCACCCATGCAGCGACACCGTGGGACAGCCGACGCCAAATCGCCTGGCTTGCGTGAGGCAATAAGCCAAGGCGATTGGACCAATAAAACACTTCCCGCGAGCTGCCGCGTACGTGTCTCATCTGGCCTTTTTTTCTCTCTCTCGCTTCTGATAGGCCTATTTCTCTAGGTGTCCATCGTTTACCTTTCCCGATGGATCAGCCTCCCCTCAGACACGTCCTGGAGCTGGCCCGGATGCCGATGCCTATGTAATTTGGGGAGGATAACTGCCTTTGTAAAAAAAACAGACAAGTCACTAGAACAAACGAAATAACAAATAAAGGGAACAGTGACAATGGCGTCGGCGATACAAAGAACCTCGCTTAGTGACAACCCCGTTACGGAATGGGGCCAAAAGCACTCAAAAAGTTATCCCATTCAAGAGACGTGAAGTTCTGTGGCCAATCACAGCCTTTCTCCGGAACTAACTCCCAGAAAGGCGTGTCCGGAGCTTGCCACTTGGGTTGGGAGAGGTTCATGAAAACCCTTAGAATATAGACTATGAGCCAACCTGGAACAGACTATGGACGAAAATGGACTACGTTCAAATGCGGAACAAACTACGAACAAAAACGGAACAGGATGAACAGCGAGCCATCATGACACAGACGACGAACACACTTGGAACACGAAACCCAACAAATCCGGAACCACCGAGCGTGAGGGGCGCCCCACGCTTCTCGGAACGCAGCCCAGGCGACAGTACTACACAAAGGGCTTCTCGAAAGTGCGCCTCGGACGAGCGGGCGCTCGTGAGCTACTCGGAGGGGAAATTCTCCCGGATCGCGCAATTTCCTGGCCAGGTGTCGATGGACAATTATTTCCCGATTCTAAGACCATCGCGATTATTAAGGCAGTAATGATGAAGAGCAAGGAGATAATTACGATGATAATAATGAAAAGCAAGAATATAGTTCCGATAACAATGATGAAAAGCATGAAGATTGTTAGGATGATAATGATGAGAGTGAACGTGATGGTCGTAAAGCTGGTAATAACGTTCTTGGTATAAAAATTCAACGCTAGACGGAACCGTATGACACCTGTCGCCGAAGTCACGTTGAATTCGTCTCAACTGCCGGATAAGAGGAGAGAGACCACGAATCGGCCGTCATCATCCAATCACCTTCCAATCATCGCTAATCATACAAACGCCTATCAATGTCCAATCATCACCTACGAAACACCTTCCTTGCGTCGTCCACCGCGCATAGTCGGTGATTTCGTTGATGCGCAACAGTTTCTACGAGGTTTCCATATGCAAATATCTGCGAGAAGGATTAGACTCTGAACCCATCATTGCAAATGTTACACACCAGCCGTTTAAAGTGAAAGTGGGGGGGAGAGAGAGAGAGAGAGAGAGAGAGAGAGAGAGAGAGAGAGAGAGAGAGAGAGAGAGAGAGAGAGAGAGAGAGAGAGAGAGAGAGAGAGAGAGAGAGAGAGAGGGGGGGGGGGGGGGAGGAGGGGAGAGAAAGAGAAAGAAGGATGGAAATAAAGAGAAAGATGGAGAGAAAGAGAAAGAAAGATGGAGAGAAAGAAAGAAAGATGGAGAGAAAGAGAAAGAAAGATAGAGAGAAAGAAAAAGATGGAGAGAAAGAGAGAAAGAAAGATAGATGGAGAGAAAGAAAGAAAGGTGTTGTGAAAGAAAGAAAGATGGAGCGAAAGAGAAAGAAAGATGGAGCGAAAGAAAGAAAGATGGAGAGAAAGAAAGAAAGATGGAGAGAAAGAGAAAGAAAAATGAAGAGAGAAAGAAAGACGGAGAGAAAGAAAGAAAGATGAAGAGAAAGAGAAAGAGAGAGGGAGGGGAAGCAGATGGAAGGGTGAGGGAAGGAGGGAAGGAGGGAAGGAGGGAGGGAGGGGAGGAGGGAGGGGAGGAGAGGAAAAACATGAGCTCCTACAAGGTAATCACAAAGCGTATCGCAGACATCTCGACACACATCCTAAAGGCGTCTCGCACGAATCCCACGAGCAGCGCGACCATGCAAGGGCCGGGCTCAGCGTGCGTGGCGGGCGGAGACAAGAGGAGCAAGGCGTAGAGCAAAACACAGGGGGCAAGGGACAAGGGCAGGGAGCAGGGAGGCAAGAGACAAGGGGAAATGGGGAAGGGGACAGGAGAAGTGGGGATCATGGGCACGGGGCAAGGAAGAAGACAAACCAAGGAGCAATCAGAGGTCACGACCCCGCCTCTGTCTCGCGAGTGAAGGGCAAACCCGGGACACTGCACAGCTGAGCGCCCGCGGGCACGCTCGACCTTGCCCCCTGCACGCCGTGCGCTCGGCCGGCGATCATTTAAATGGACGAGGGAGAGAGAGAGAGGTGGAGAAAGAACATGGAAAATAAATAAAGACAGATATATTGATAAATAAATGGATTTACATCAGACAGAGAAAGGGAGGGTGAGCGTCTGTTTGCGTATTTATATTCACATATACAGCTGTGTATATAATGTATATAGGCGTGTTTCAATATAACACTGTATGAGGGAGAGTAAAAAGAGAAGAAAAAGAGAAAAAGAGAGTGAGAGAGAGACATGGAGAGAGCATGAGAGAGAATGAGAGAGAGGAAGAGAGAGGAAGAGAGAGAGAGAGAGAGAGAGAGAGAGAGAGAGAGAGAGAGAGAGAGAGAGAGAGAGAGAGAGAGAGAGAGAGAGAGAGAGAGAGAGAGAGAGGGGGGGGGGGGGAGAGGGAAGGAGGAAGGGAGAGATAGATAGATAAATATAGAGAGAAAGTGAGAGAGAAAGTGAGAAGAAAAAAGTTACTGAGGAGAAGAGGGAGAAAAGAAGAAGAAGAAGAAGAAGAAGAGGAAAGAGAAAAGAAGAGGATGAAGAAAAAGAAGAAGAAGAAGAAGAAGAAGAAGAAGAAGAAGAAGAAGAAGAAAGAAGGAAATTACTTAAAAATTCAAGAAAATTAAGAAAAGAAAGTACGCAGGAGGAGGAGAGGAGGAGGAGCCGATGAGGAGACGCAGCCCCACCAGCTCTCGCTAACGAGGCGGAGAGGACACCAGTGTCTGGTCTGACAGAAGGCAGGAGGGACAAGGCGGGAGGCAACGTTCCTAATTAAGCATGTTACTCTCCCTCACCTGTTGCCCCGTCGCGCCGCGGCCTCGCCGTCGAAACCTCTTCGAAACATCGCCTCTAGAGCAACAGACAATAAAGAAAATAAACCAATAAACCCATAATAAAAATACAACCAAATCAAAAGTCATATCCCAAGATTCATTTTTTTCAAAAACAAAATCTACAGATGTTTAAGAAAGCCAAGAGCACCTCCTCCTCCGGTATATTACAACGCTGGCAACTCGAGCGCCCTCTACACGCACGCACACACATACACACACAACCACACACACACAACCACACGCACATCCTCGGCCCGGCTGGCTGTGCGGGAGCCATCGAGGGCATCGCTCACTCTCACGCTCTTAATTAAGGCGCGCGGGAGACGTGGGAGAAGGGAGGGGAGGGATATTGGGGGAGGGAGCAAGGCGTACGAGGGGGGGGGGGAAGGGTACGAGGGAGGAGAGGAGAGAAAAGAAAACAGAAGTGAGAAAGGGAAGGTGAAGGGATATATAGGATTTAATCAGTCTATGAGCTTTATTTATTTTCAGCCACGCTTGTTTGAGATATTTTACTTTCCTGCCAAGGTCACCAGGGAGTCCCGAGTACATGACACGCAACTACATGCACTCAATGGCAAACAAAGAAAATCTTTAAAAATAATAATGAAATCCACTAATACCGATCCAGCCACGCAAAATTTCCCAGAACCAAATATAAACGTTTGAACGAAGGAGGGAATAAGAAACGTTGCAACAAACGAAGCACGAGAGGAACACCTGTGTCGAAAGGGATCGTTCACTCGGCACAAGGGCCCGGTGTAATTAACCCCCCACCCCTCCCCCCCTCTCTGATAAGACGCCGAGACGAGATCAAAGAAGGCAGCAGCTTCCCATAAGGAAAATCTATTAATATTCTGTTTCTTCATCTGATACTCGCGCACCTTACTCCCCTCTCTACCTACCCCTCTGCATTCCCCCCTGCCCTACCTCCCTCCCCTCCCCTTGCATTCTCCCCCTGCCTTCCTACCCCTCCCCTACCCTTGCATCCCCCCCCCCTGCATTCTGCCTCTCCCTTCCTCCCCTGACCCTGCATTCTCCGCCAGTCCTCCTGCATTCTTCCTTTGTCTTCATACTTACCTTAGACATGCATTCCCCCCCCTCCCCCAACCTTTTCGACCCTAGCCCCGCACCCTCCCTGTTTCCCTACCCATTACCCTGCGTCCCCTCTACCTTCCTACCCTACCTAACCCTGAATCCTACCCTTCCACCCCTTTCCCTACCCTTGAATTATCCTCTGCCTCCCCTGAATTCTCCCCCCCCCCCCCTACCTTCCTGCCCCTACCCATGTAATCCCACATGCGTTCCGATTCTACCCTATCCCTCGCTTTCTCCCAGCCTACCTCCCCTCCCCTATCCATCGACTCTTTCCAGCCTACCTTCCCCTACCCCTTTATCCCCCTGCCATCCTACCCCCCCCCCCACATATCGCTGTCGTGCCCCCGGGTCCTGGGAAGCAGAACCGCGAACCGGGTGTTTGCGGTGTGAACTGGCGGAATTAGCAACAATAGACGATTGACTCGACTGGAGAGAGAGAGAGAGAGAGAGAGAGAGAGAGAGAGAGAGAGAGAGAGAGAGAGAGAGAGAGAGAGAGAGAGAGAGAGAGAGAGAGAGAGAGAGAGGGGGGGGGTAAGTGGGTGGTGGGGGAGAAAGAAGAGGGGGGAAGGGGGAAGGGGTGGTAGGGGGGGGTAGGGGCGTGACACGTGAAGAGGCAAGGTGACTCAGGGGAGAGGGTATAGAGGGCATGCGGAGGGAAGGGCAGGGGGGGAGGGGGGGGGAGAGTTTCGAGGCCAACAGTTGTCAGCGGCAGAGAGGGCTTGGGTTCATCCTTTCATCTCTTTCAACCAATGAAAATAATTTAAAAAAAGAAAAAAAAGAAAAAAGAAAAAAAAACTCAAATCGTAAATCGCTTCTTAAAAAAAAAAAAAAAAAAAATCACAACCAGAAAAGTTGAATGAAATTAACACTGTCAAAATAAAAAACAAAGACCAATAATAATAACAATAATAATAATAATGAGAAGAATAAGAATATGACGAAGAATAATAATAATAAAATCCCCAGGACCTGCTATCCCCTATCCTTCCCCTATCCCGTTCTTCCTTCCCACTCTTCCTTCCAAACTTTTGTCTTTGGGAGCCCACTCGCGTCGTCGATCCGCGCTGTATGCCCTAATCTATCCCAACCAGACTGTCCTAACCTCACTTAGCCCGAAACCTATTCGCTCTTGCCCTCACCTGCCCTACCCCCGTTATCCCTGCCCTCACTTGCTTGTCCTCGCCCTCACCTGCCCCCGAACGCCCGCCCTCATAACGGTGCCGCGTGCCCTTCCGCGCCGCATCCGCACTAGCGGCCGCCTGTTGCGCTCGGCGGGGCGGAGGTGCCGTATCCGCAGCCGTTCCCACAGCCGGATAACCTCCCTGCCCCTTGCAACGGCGGCTCCGTTATCTCGCCGCCAGCTACAAATCGGAAACCGCGGATACAGACAGAGGAGCAGATAAACAGAGAATGGCATGGATGTTTAACACTCCACCATGTTGATACTATGGTAGAAAGACCCACATTGCACAAACTAGACACAAACATACAAAGAGCAAGACACACAGGAAGATAAACAACCACGCAGAGGGCAACTGACAAACGCGCTCGAGGATGAGGCTTAATTAGCCGAACGCACCTTCATTTTTTGGAAAGCCGGGAAGGAGTTTGGAAGGAACTGAGCTGCGCGTGTGTCTAATGGGGGGGGGGGGGGGGGGGCGTTCGTCTTGCTTGGCAGCTACTGACCTCCTCCTCTCTTTTCCCCTCTCATGTCTTTGACTTTCCTCCCGATTTCTTTCTTTCCCTCCTTCCTTCTTTCGTTCCTTCTTTCATCGCTTGTGGGTTCCTTCCTCTCCCTTCCTTCCCTTTCCTTTCCTTTCCTTTCCTTTCCTTTCCTTTCCTTTCCTTTCCTTTCCTTTCCTTTCCTTTCCTTTCCTTTCCTTTCCTTTCCCTTCCTTCCCTTCCTTTCCCTTTCTTTTCCTTTCCTTTTATCCCTTTACTTTCCTTCCCTTTCTTTACCTTTCCTTTCTTTTCCCTTTCTTTCCCTTTCTTTTCCCATCCTTTCCTTTCCCTTCCTTTACTGTACTTTCATCTGTTTTGATTTGTTTTCTTTTCCTTTCCTTCCTAACCGTTTCTCTTAGTATCCTATCTTCCTTCTCTTTTTTCCTATCCAGCAA
>NC_061850.1:21436642-21441642 GCF_019202785.1 Penaeus chinensis | reverse complement strand
GAGCATCTTGTCAAAGGGGTCGTCTCGGCAGATGGAGGAGTGAGGGGGCATGTGAGGTGGGAATTGAGGGGGAATGAAGGGAACGGTGTGAAGTTAATGTCTCTTTTTCTCTTTTCATTCATCCATAATTAATTCATTCATTAATTCATTCATTCATTCACTCTCTGCCTGTCTGTCCCTGTCTCTGTCTCTCTCTCTTGCTGATAAAGTGCTTTGGCAGAATGAGAGAATATAAAGGAGGAAACAGGGAGCGAGGAATAGAGAGAACGAGCGAAGAGGACGACGAATGAAGTGAAAAGAGAAGAAAATAAAAGCTGAAGGACAGAGACGACATGAAAGAGCAACGTAAAAGGGGATGAAGAAGGTCACTACAGCACTAAACCAGCGAACAAAAGAGAACAAAAACAAAACGGAATAAAATAAAGCACGTAAAACAACAAACAAACACAAGCCCTACAGAACCCAAAGTCCTCAAGAGAAACGAAAGCCGGACGGAAGGAGAAGAAAGGCGACGCAGGGCAGCTATGGAGACGAGACGCGGCACGAGCAGAGACGGAAGTGGGTCATTACAGAGCTATGTCAACAAAGGTAATGGGTGAGAAGGGCAATAGAAGCGACGAGAAAAGAAAAGAAGAGAAGGGGACGAGAGGACGAGAGAAAGGGGTACACACGAAGGCAAAAAAGAGAGACGAGAAGGACGTGGGCGAAGGGCACATGAATGGACGGAACATTAAGAAAATAAATTTGGAACTGGAGGTCGGAGAAAGGAGAGAAAATGAAAGGGACACAGCAAAAAAAGTAAAACAAAAAAAAAAAAGAAAATATGACACAAAAGAATAAATAAAACTAATTAGAAAACACATATACGCCTGACCAAAAAAACACATAAAAAAAAAAATCATAGATAGTCAACAATTACAAACACCGCCCAACCGCACGCCCGCAAGGACCAGAGCCCAAGTGGGCGTGAGGGCGAGACCCTTTCCCCCACGCGCGCCCTCACCGAATCCTCGACCCGCTAACAAGCCGACGATTGACCGACGCTCCGGAAGGGCTATATTTAGAGCGCCGGCGAACAGACGCACGAACACGCAAGCACATAAACAAATGTATTGAGTTGGCGTATCGTAATGCCTCGAGCTATTCAAGTCTTTTGTTATTTGAAGAAAAAAAAAAAAAAATATATATATATAAACAAAAATACCAAAAAGGAATGATTGAAGACGAGGAAAAACAAACCAAACAAACGGGCGAAAATCAAAACAAAAATAAACTAGAGGAGTGAGGGAAAGACGGTAAGGAGTCCCGTTCTAAGTCCTCCTTAACATCTCCTCCCCTCCCCCCCCCTCCCCCACCTTTAACCCCTGCCCTCATCCTTCTACCCCCTCCCCCCACCCTTCCCCAATGCCTAAACATGCCGGGAATGAACAATAGAGGAATCTGCCGAGGCATTAGAATGAGCGATGGCATTCCATAGGCCTAAAGAGACACCCTACCCTCCTCCCCCTCCCCTCCCCCCCTTTTTCTTTTCACGCTCGGGGCATCGGGGCACAGGAAGTCCGCACCTCCGATCGTACGCGGTCCCGGTATGCAAATCCACGTCGCAGTCTGACTGCCGTTACGTTGTGCTTCTCGTATAAACTTTAAAAAAAGAAATGAAGAGAAAAGCGAAATCAAGCAAACCAGCCAAGCAAACGCAAACACACACACACACACACACACACACACACACACACACACACACACACACACACACACACACACACACACACACACAAAATCAATTTAAACAAACTAACCAAATCAACGAATTAAAAAAATAAGTGCCTGGTAGGGGAAGGGGAAGGGGAAAGGGAAGGGTTGAGGGGGGAGAGAAGACATGGCAAACTAACCCTAAACTAGTTAACGACAGGGCAATAAACCGTTTTGTATCTCCGGCCTCATTAGCGACAAGCCCTTTCGTCCCTGGTTTTCCTTCGCCTCTCCTCTGCCCCCCTCCTTCGTCGCCGCCGCTGTCTTCTCCCCTCTCTTGCTCCTCAATCACCACGTGAGCTGTCGTCTCTTCCTTCTCCCTTTGGTTGAGCTTCGCTTTCCTTCGTTTTCCTTCTCCTGTTTCTACTTCTGCTTTTTCTTCTTCTTCTATTTTTTTTTCTTTTTTTTTCGTTTTTTTTCTTTTTTTCTTTTTCTTCTTCTTCTGTAGGATCTGATTCATATTTTTGATTTCTTTATTCTACTTATTCAGTTTCTTTTCTTCCTCTCCATCTCCTTTCTTTCTTTCTTTTTCATTCTTCTGCTTCCTATTTTATTCTTCTCCTTCCTTTCTCTAAACTTGTCTTCACTCCTCACAAACACAAACACAAACGCACGCACGCGCGCACACACACACACACACACACACACACACACACACACACACACACACACACACACACACACACACACACACACACACACACACACACACACACCTCCCCGCCTTGCCTCCCCTCATATCCTCGCAAAAAGGGGTAATTTCTTGCGCAATGATGCTTGTTCTCGCAAGACAAAGCTCCACATAGCAACAGGAGATTGCAAATACCGGAAGGGGACAATTGACCTAACAACTTGGGGGGGGGGGGGGGGGGGATTTAACATAGGTCGCAGTTATGTGCAACGGGATGAGCTGAACGTGTTATCCTATCAACCGCTAAGGAAAAAATGAGAAGAGATAGAGAGGGTGGGAGGGTGCGAGAGGAGGCAGAAGAAAGAAGGAAGGAAGGAAGGAAGGAAGGGGAAAGAAGGAGGGGAGAGAGGAAGGAATAAAGAATGAATGAAGGAAGGAAGGAAGGAAGAAAGGGGAGAATGGAGGAAGGAATGAGAGAGAGAGAGAGAGAGAGAGAGAGGAGAGAGAGAGAGAGAGAGAGAGAGAGAGAGAGAGAGAGAGAGAGAGAGAGAGAGAGAGAGAGAGTGTGTAAACCGTTCCAAACTAATCTATCCATCTAGCAAGATTTATCCATGAATCTTTACCAATACATCCAATCACTTTCGCCTGACAAAATTTACGAAAGAGCGGAAAATTACCCGAAGCAATCTTGTCGCGCAATCACAAAATCGCCACATAAATATTCAGGGATCAGCCTCGAAGTGGTCTCCAAGATATAACGGCAGGAGGAGGGAGGAGGGAGGAGGGAGGAGGGGGGAGGGAGGAGGAGGAAGAGGAGGAGGAGGAGGAGAAGGAGGAGGACGAGGAGGAGGAGAAGGAGGAGGACGAGGAGAAAGAGGAGGAGGAGGACGAGGAGAAAGAGGAGGAGGAGGACGAGGAGAAAGAGGAGGAGGACGAGGAGAAAGAGGAGGAGGACGAGGAGAAAGAGGAGGAGGACGAGGAGAAAGAGGAGGAGGACGAGGAGAAAGAGGAGGAGGACGAGGAGAAAGAGGAGGAGGACGAGTACAAAGAGGAGGAGGACGAGGAGAAAGAGGAGGAGGACGAGGAGAAAGAGGAGGAGGACGAGGAGAAAGAGGAGGAGGACGAGGAGAAAGAGGAGGAGGACGAGGAGAAAGAGGAGGAGGACGAGGAGAAAGAGGAGGAGGACGAGTACAAAGAGGAGGAGGACGAGGAGAAAGAGGAGGAGGACGAGGAGAAAGAGGAGGAGGACGAGGAGAAAGAGGAGGAGGACGAGGAGAAAGAGGAGGAGGACGAGTACAAAGAGGAGGAGGACGAGTACAAAGAGGAGGAGGACGAGGAGAAAGAGGAGGAGGACGAGGAGAAAGAGGAGGAGGACGAGGAGAAAGAGGAGGAGGACGAGGAGAAAGAGGAGGAGGACGAGGACAAAGAGGAGGAGGACGAGGACAAAGAGGAGGAGGACGAGGACAAAGAGGAGGAGGAGGAGGAAGAGGTCACAAGAAGCTCACAAAGATGGTGGAAATCAATGACACCCTTTCGGCAACAACAAAAAGCCGCGTCCAATCAACAACAACAACGACAACAACAGCAGAAACGAACAGGAGAGCCCCAAGAACAGACAAGACGAGCGGGACGAAGCAAGCCAACAATGTCTCCGCCGCAAGTAGCAGGCTCCTTGCCGAGGTCCTCCAAGGTCCTCCGAGAATACCCACGACGGCCCGCCCTCCCTCCTTCTCAATCATCATTACGTGACAGTCTCAACCAAGAGGGGAATAGCGCTGTAACATGGAATGGGAGAGGGAATGGGAGAGGGAGAGGGAAGAAGAGAGAGAGAGGGAGGGAAGAAGAGAGAGAGAGGGAGGGAAGAAGAGAGAGAGAGGGAGGGAAGAAGAGAGTGAGAGAGAGAGAGAGAGAGAGAGAGAGAGAGAGAGAGAGAGAGAGAGAGAGAGAGAGAGAGAGAGAGAGAGAGAGAGAGAGAGAGAGAGAGAGAGAGAAAGGGGGGGGGGAAGAAAGGAGGGAGGGAAAGGGAGGGAAGGGGTGAGAGGTAGAGAGATAGGAAAGGAGGGAGGGGGAAGAGGGTTAGAGAGGGAGGGAGGGAAAAGGAGGGAAGGGGTGAGAGGTAGAGAGATAGAAAAGGAGGGAAGGGGAAGATGAGATAGGGTTAGAGAGGGAGGGAGGGAGAAAAGGGAAAGAGGGAGAAAGATGGACTAGGACAGGAAGAGGGGGTGAGACTGAGAAAGAGAAAGAGAGAGAAAAAAAGAAAGGAGAAAGAGAAATAGAAAGGGACAAGAAGAGAAGAGAGAAACCAGAAAAACGACGACCTTCCCGCCCTTCCCATCAGCAAAGTCCCCTCGCGGCGGCTTCCCCTCGCCAAGGGCCCTCTCGCCGACCTCTCGCTGACCCGATCCCCTTGGTCGCCCGAACCTCTTACGTCATCGATCCTAATTCTATCTTGGGCCAAAATCTCTCGTCCCTAAAACCACTTTCACTTTAATAATGGAGTTCAACCCCTCTCGCTCCCTTTAGAACTGTATTTCAGGACTAGTTAGAGCTTACTAACAAATAGGCTTTGGTGAAAATAAATTTCATGCTAACGAGTCTTTGTTGGGGAAATTTAAAA
>NC_061850.1:21426642-21431642 GCF_019202785.1 Penaeus chinensis | reverse complement strand
CTTTCTCTCTCTCTCTCACTTTCTCTCTCTCTCTCACTTTCTCTCTCTCTCTCTCTCTCTCTCTCTCTCTCTCTCTCTCTCTCTCTCTCTCTCTCTCTCTCTCTCTCTCTCTCTCTCACTCTCTCTCTCTCTCTCTCTCTCTCTCTCTCGGCCACATGACCCCCCCCCCCCCCCTCGCCTTCAATCCGCCCAGCCGCAGCCGCAGCCAATCGTCCCCTTCCTGGTCCTAAGGTGTTGACACAAGAGGTCCTCCCCGCGCCATATGGGACCGCTCCTTCACCTGCATTGTCAACGTTAAGACGCAGAAAGGAGGGAGGAGGAGGGGGAGGAGTAGAAAAGGGGGGAGAGGGGATGTCCTGATGTCCCCCCCTCCCTCCTCTTACACCTCCCCCTGCCCCTGGACGAAAGGAAGCCGCCCCGAGTGAGATTGAAACCTAAAAGCGACCCCCCCCATCCCCTGCTCCCCCCCCCCATCCCGCCCTCAAACCGGCCACTGTTCAAACACCGCACGACCTCGACGACGTGAGAACAAATCTCATGGTCGTCGAATGGAGGACGGATGAGAGAGAGAGAGAGAGAGAGAGAGAGAGAGAGAGAGAGAGAGAGAGAGAGAGAGAGAGAGAGAGAGAGAGAGAGAGAGAGAGAGAGAGAGAGAGAGAGAGGAGGGGGGGACGAGAAAGTAAAACAGAAAAACAGTGACAGAGGGATAAAAAGAAGGAAAGACAGACTGAACAAGACAAAGGTATACAGAGATAGGAGGGGGGGGGGGGGTGAAAAATAAAACAACTAAACTAAACTAAACAAGAAGCATCCACAAGTACACGACACCAAAAGCAAACACGCTTTCGAGAGACCAGACAGGACAACCGCCACCCCTACCCCCACTACCCCGGTCCCTGGCCCCAATCCCCAACCCCTACCCCCACCCCCAACTCTTCCTCCACCACCACCCTATCCTCCTCCTCCTCCTCCTCCCCCACCTTCCCTTTCATGCAGGACGCCCCGAAAAGTGCATGGTGGAGCTGCCACTGCCAAAGAGGACAGCTGTTACGGCATCTCGCTTTCCTTTTCTGCTTGAGGAGGCACCCAGATGGCCCCGAAGGACTTAAGGGGAGAGGGGGCAGTGAGGACCCGAAGGACATAAGAGGAGGAGGAGGAGGGGGGGTTAAGGACCCGAAGGACACAAGGGGAATGGTAGCTGGGGGGGTGGGGGAGGGGGTCGGAGAAGAATGGGCGGCCTAATTTCCGAAGAACTTAAGATGACGCTAAAACAGGAAGGAAGGATGGATAAGGAGGGGGATGAGAAGGAAGAGGAGAAGGAAGAGGAGGAGGAAGAGACAGAGATGGAGGAAGAGATGGAGAGGGAGGTGGAGGAGGAGGAGGAGGAGGAGGAGGAGGAGGAGGAGGAGGAGGCGGAGGAGGAGGAGGAGGAGGAGGAGGAGGAGGAGGAGGAGGAGGAGGACGAGGAGGAACGAGGGCGAAGGCGAGTGCCAGGAAGGGAAGAGAAGTAGGAGAATTAGGGCGAGGGGATCGCGATGAATAACAGTAACAGTAACAGTACCAGTAATAGTAATAGTAATAGTAATAATAGTAGTAATAATAGTAGTAATAATAGTAATAATAGTAATAATAATAATAATAATAATAATAATAATAATAATAATAATAATAATAATAATAATAATATTAATATTAACAATAACAATAACAATAATAATAATAATAATAATAATAATAATAATAATAATAATAATAAGAAGAAGAAGAAGAAGAAGAAGAAAAGGAAAAGGGAGAGAGAGAAGATGATGGAAGAGAACCAGAAGAAAGAAGAGAGAGTTTTGCATTTTTAATCTCAATTGTCACAATCATGACACAGGCTTTAATTGCGGCGAGTGAGGGGAGACGACAGAGCACTTCTAGAACAAGCCTAATCATCGCCGCAGAGAGAGCCAGCCAATCGCACGTCAAACGCCACGAATCACCCGAATAATCCGAGCGCATCCATCACGCAGTTCATTCACACCTGCCAGCCTCCGCCGCGCTAGGGTGTTTTTGGATCGGGCGTTTCGTACATATTTGGCGGTGTTCCGCGCCCACGGCCGAGGATGCGCGTCTCACCCGTCTTACGCCCATGACGCAGGGACCGCTGAAATATGTGGCGTATGTGCGCGGCTGCACGTTCCACGCACATGCTCTACGCGGCTAAGGAATGTGACGCAGTTTGAAGAGGAAATTCAAACTTGTCTTTTGTCTCTTTTCAACTTAAAAAAAAAAGACACAAGTCGGAGACATAAATAGTCAAAGACAAAGGAATATATTCTGGCCCATCTAGACACATACCCACACCCATGTGCACAAGACATAGACACAGACACATTCGTTACCTCTTCGTAACTCACTCACTCACTCACTCACTCGCTCACTCACTCTCCCTCACTCACTCACTCACTCACTCACTCACTCACTCACTCACTCACTCACTCACTCACTCACTCACTCACTCACTCACTCACTCACTCACTCGCTCACTCACTCACTCGCCCACTCACTCACTCTCCCCCTCACTCACTCGCCCACTCACTCACTCTCCCTCCCACAAGCGTCGGGGCGAAATCTTGCGTCACCCGCTAAGCATGTGACGAGATGCGAAACCTCCGTCATTGAAGCCCCGGGCCCTCCTCCTCCCTTGACGCAATGGTTGATGGCTGTCTCCCCATTCTCCCCTTTACTCTTTTTTCCCTCCACTCTCATCTTCTTCATCTTCATCTTCACCTTCTTTTTAATTTTTTTTTCTTCAGGTCTGGTCTGGTCTCCCCTTTCCCCTTCACTTTCCCCTTCACCTTCTTTCCTTACTCTCCTCCCCACCCCCTTTATTTTCCCTTTCCTCTTCCCTTTCCTTCCCATCACTTCCCTTTCCTCTCCTCTCCCCCGCTTCCCTCTCCCCTTTCCCTTTTCCTCCTACTCCGCAAACAGCACTGATGAAAGCGAGGCAAGGAGTGTCGCGGAATCTGCGTCGTGAGCGAAACAATGGACTTAAAGAGAGCAAAATTGGACCAAAGGGGAGAGAGGAGGGGGGGTTAGGAGGTGTGTGTGTGTGGGGGGGGGGGAGTTTGGGTGTTATAACCAAATAAAATGGCGCCCCTTTTTTCTCTCTCCCCGTTAATCAGGCTATTTGTCTGCCTCTGTTTCTGTTCCCTTCTCCACGAAGTAATTTGCACATCTAGACAACCCATTATCTACTTGATGCACGGGAATAAAAAATCCTTTTCCCAAACACACGCGCGGGAGAAAGGAAAACGAAGGTAAAACAGGATTCCATTTGAAGCTAGAGATGAAAGGCGTGGCATAGAGAAGGAGACAGAAATACATATATATATATGGATATAGATGTAGAGATAGATAGAAAGAATGGTAATTACCAACCTAAAACAGAAAATCCGACCATAACCCAAAACGGTTTACAAATCCCGATACCTGCCCCCAGCCCTCCTAGCAGCCAGAAGCAATCACCGCCAGCATCCCTTCCCCGGCAGCGCCTCCCGTAGCGACGTCCCGCGGAACCGCACGACCACACGGCCAGGGGAGGGGCAGGGGAAGCAAGGGAGAGGAGAGGGAGGGGGAGAGGGGAAGGGGAGAGGGGAGGGGAGAGGGGAGGGGAGAGGGAGGGGAGAGGGAGGGGAGAGGGAGGGGAGAGGGAAGGGGGAGAGGGAGGGGGAGAGGAAAGGGGAAGAAGGTGGAGAGGGAGGGCGCTGGGTTTCACGTGGGTCATAAGGCCGAGTTTTAAGCTACATATGCACTTGCGGTCGCCCTTCTCGGACCTGCGGTTTTGACGTGAGAGTGCAAGGTTCAACCGTTTATTGTCGCCATCTATTTTATCTATCTTTCTTGCAGAACCGTTCATGCAGTGTGCGGTGTTTGTGCTTGCATCCAAGTCCGAGCCTGTAGTCATGTTCATATATACTTGTATGAATATGGATCTATATGCATATATCCTGTCACAAGTGTATATTTCTTTTGTGTCTGCGTATAAGCATGTGTCCAAGGGCGTATACTAATGTAAGCATGTGTGCAAGTGTTGCCATATATGTGCGCGAGAGACAATGTTTCTTCGTATCTACAAATACAGTAAACACAGCATTCTCCTCACACTGGTGGCAGCCTCAAGTGAGCATCGAGGAGGTACTTGGCACCTGCACGGCCACAGTGTCACATCTTCACATCTTCCAAACACACTTTCCCTCCGCACCCGTTTCACTTCCACTTCCCCCCTCCCCCTCCCCCCACTTCCTCACTCCCCTCGCTCTCTTACCACCCGCAGCGTCTATAAGAGGCGGGGAATTCCCCTTCCCTTGTTCTTCTCCCCTCGGATCCCCTTGCCAGAGGGTTAGGCACTGAGGGGGTTTCCCCTTACGCCACATCTAAGTGCACACACACCGCACATGCGTATTCGCGTGCGCACACGCGCAGACAGGAAACGGAATAACAAATCTCTCTCTCTCTCTCTCTCTCTCTCTCTCTCTCTCTCTCTCTCTCTCTCTCTCTCTCTCTCTCTCTCTCTCTCTCTCTCTCTCTCTCTATCTCTCTCTCTCTCCAGGTGTGTCGATCCGCCCATAGGTGACATTTATGGCCCGGGCGACACTGCACTCCGGATTTCCACTGAGTGGGAGGCGGAGGTCGTCGCTTCCCACCTTGCTACCGAAGCTGCCACGCCAGGCATGTCCGTGCGACAGCTCACGGGACTTTTCCTTTCTTCTATTCTCCCCTCTACTGATCAGCTCTCTTTCCCCCTCCCCTCTCTCTATCAACTCGCTTCTAATCGCCCCATCCACCCTGATGTACTCGCAAGCTTAAATAACCCTAAATGATAAGATCTCCCTCGTGTGACCAGATCAAATCGAGCTTCAACCCTTCCTTTCCCCTCCGGACCCACACGCCTTGCCTTAAATTAATAGAGGGACGTCGGGTACGCTAGCAGAAACTATATGGCTAGAAGGCTACAA
>NC_061850.1:21386642-21416642 GCF_019202785.1 Penaeus chinensis | reverse complement strand
CTCTCCCCCCCCCCCCCCTCTCTCTCTCTCTCTCTCTCTCTCTCTCTCTCTCTCTCTCTCTCTCTCTCTCTCTCTCTCTCTCTCTCTCTCTCTCTCTCTCTATCTCTCTCTCTCTCACACACACACACACGCACGCACGCACGCACGCACACACACAGAGAGTCTTCTCCGACCTTCAAAACGTCTGTCGAGTACATCGTTTTTCTCGGGTGGATTACGCGCGCTTGTCTGCGTGGATCCATGCTGCACGGGTCACGGGGTCAAGGCGGCGCGATCATTCTGCGGGGAACAAAGGGGGCCGTATGCAAGTTGGGGAGGGGAGGGGAGGGAGATGGGGAAAGAGGGGGAGGGGAAAATGGGAGAGGGAAGGGAGGGAGAGAGAGGGGAAGGAAAGTGAGGGAGAGGAAAGTGGAGGAGAGGAAAGTGGAGGAGAGGGAAGTGGAGGAGAGGGAAGTGGAGGAGAGGGAAGTGGAGGAGAGGGAAGTGGAGGAGAGGGAAGTGGAGGAGAGGCAACTAGAAGAGAGGCAAGTGGAGGGGAGAGAGGTGGGAGGGGAGGAGAGGTGGAGAGGGGAAGGAAGGGGAGAGGAGGAGGGCTGGGGGATGGGGAAGAGATGGAGGAAGGGGAAGGTCAGCGTGGGGGGTGGGGAGGGAGGGGGAGGGAAAGGGAAGGGAGATGGAGGGAAAGGGCAGGGGAGGAAGCAGGGGTTGCGAGGAGAGGCGAGGGAAGGTAGGGGAAAAGAGAGGGGTGGGGGAAGAAGGCGAGAGCGGGGTTCCGTGGTGAGAACGTGACAATCGGAGGTGAGCAGGTTCAGTGTCACACGCGAGATGACCTTTCGTTAGTCTTGAGGAAAGAAAGAAAGGGGAGAGACGCAAATCAGCGAGGAGAACAGGAGGAGAAAAGACCAATGGGGTAGAAGCAACGCGCGAGACGAGGGCGACCCGAGCGGCGCAGGCCACGCGTTCCCAGGGAGGGCTCCGTGGGTGAGTGGGGGGGGTTGGGAGGGGGAGAGGGGGGCAGAGCAGGAAGAGGGTAATTACCTTATCCGGGGCCGGCTGGTCATGATATTCCCATCCCGGTCACACCTGTGCACTGGATAACCACCGTCCAACACGGCTTTTCCACAGTACACACACGGCTTACCTTGTAGCACTATCCAGCCGTTCCCTTACCTTTGCCTCTACCTCAAACCCCTTCCAGTCCGCAAGCAGCAGTGCCACGCCCCCGCCCTGCACACGTACCTCCAATAACAACCCCCGGACCTTAATCAAACATCTCCTCCTTTGCCATCGGCGCGCTGTCTCCCTCGACGAGTGCAACCTTCTCGTTCAACAGGACAGCCTTGCAACGAGCTCTCCCATTTACTTTGAATGCGCTCGAAGCCATACTAATCAATTCAACTTCATTTTATTGGCACATCAACCCATTTAACCGCTGCTCGCCCTCGGGAATCTCAACGGCCGGGGGAGGGGGGGAGGGCGATCGAATATTCATTCAATTTCACGCCGCCCCCCCCCCCCTCCCCCGCCCCCCGCAAGCCAAAAAGGGTTACAAGGGGATCACTGCGCTTACGCTGGGTTATCAACGACTCGCGAATTCGAGCGCCGACCCGCCGGTCACCGATAGCGAGCTAATTAACCGAACGAGTCACCTGAACGGCTTGTTATGTCCTGCGACCTGCAATTTGCCTGTCGCGGGACGGCCTGCCTCCGCGTGATGGAGCGGCGGTTGGCTGGGCGTCGTTCCCGGGCGGTCTGGAGGAATTTCGCCGCCCGCGCCCTTCGCCGTTCTCAGGCCTTTCAACTCCAGTTCCTCTTGAAGCCGCTATCAGTTCTTCCTCTTCGCTCACTTTATTCTTTTATGTACGAGTTGAGTTCCGTTTTTCTTGTCACTTTCTCTGCGTCGGTCTGCTTGACACTCACTTTTACTTCCTATTTTTATTTCATACAATCTGCCCTCGTTCTGTTGCTCTCGATCTTATTATTTTTCTCTTTCCGCGCACCAGCTTTCTCTCTTGCATTGATTCTCTGACTTCCCTTTCCTGTTTTCTTTCTCGCTCTCGCTCTCGCTCTATCGCTCTATCGCTCTCTCGCTCTCTCGCTCTCTCACTCTCTCACTCTCTCACTCTCTCGCTCTCTCGCTCTCTCGCTCTCTCGCTCTCTCGCTCTCTCGCTCTCTCGCTCTCTCACTCTCTCACTCTCTCGCTCTCTCGCTCTCTCGCTCTCTCGCTCTCTCGCTCTCTCTCTCTCTCTCTCTCTCTCTCTCTCTCTCTCTCTCTCTCTCTCTCTCTCTTCCGAATTCCTTTCTCCAGACCTACCTTCCAGAAACGCAAATCATTTTGCAAATGAAGATGCATCTCCCCCCTCTCCTCCTCACCCTCTCACCTCCTCACCTCCTCTCCTCCCCTCCTTCCCCCTCTCCTTCTGCCTCCCTAAATTCTTCCTCCCCTCCTCACCTGCACTCCCCCATCCTTCCCTAAAGTCTTACTCCCCTGCTTCCCCAATCTTCCGCCCTCTCCCCAAACCCCTCTGCTCCTCCCTTCCCGTCCCTTCCCTCCCGGCCGCCCGCGCTCAATGCCCCCAGCCCACCTTGTTTCCCCTTTGTCCGCCCGGTATGTGTTCTGCGCCGTGCAAACGTGCCACGCTCAAGGTGCCGTGTATTTGCTCGGTGAATCATGTATTCCTCCGCTTGTTCTCTCCTGTTTGCCTTGTTAGGAACGGCATAATGAGACAATGATACGTTCCACTGGCGACTCTCTATTTTTTCCCCTCACGGCATTCTGGCTGCCCGGCGATTTGTTGTCCGTGAAGAGTATTGTGTGTGTGTGCTCCTGTGTTGCTCTGCACGCACGTCGCCTTTCGTCGAGGAAAAGAGAAGTGCGCAACGAGCCATTTCATAACGAGGCAAAAAAGTGTTACTTCGGACTGACGGAACAATGGGATTCATGTTTCATTGTTAGGACTACGGATTTCTTGTTAGTGTCTTTATAGTTTTCTTTAAAAAAACGTACCAAATACGTATCTCTTGCTATCTCCAAACCACTTTCTATACGCACTGTGTACGTACATGTACAGTTTTCCCTGTCTCGCCCATTCCCTGTGACCTACAAGTGCCATCTTGCAGAGGCCACTCTGCCTATGACAATGGCCACTCGGAAATTGGTCGCAACATAAAGCTGATGTTGTTCATCCCAAGTTATCAACTTTACTCCCATCTGTTCCTGGCGCGCGCGCGAGGCGGCTCCCGTGCGTGACAGGATCGCATGCAATCTCGGCGGCGTCATCTGCCTGACGCGTCCCTCCTGTTACCGCGACGCAAACGGATACCGACTCGCGACGGATGCGCCCGCTCGCCGACGGCGGAGGGCGTGGGGCCACGGATCGGCCGGCCCGCGCAGTGCCGCTGGACCGTCATTACGGAACCCGAGGCAGGTGGCGGGTCGGTGGGCCAACACGGCATCACTGTACCTTATAGTGGTCTCTACCGTACCCCAGCGTCACATGAATCTGGAGGCAGTGGCTTTGTCTGTTAACCGTCTCTCTGAATATCTATCCACAGACCTACCAATACATATTTTCAATAACTAATTGCAAAGCTAATGCAAGTCGAGCATCTTCTGATGACAATGGTCATCAAGCCGTCACTCCTATTCATACCCCAGCAAGGGCACCTGTGTGTGTGTGAGTGTGTGCGCGTGCCCGTTTGTGTGTGCGCATGCTCACATGCACTGATGAATGCGTTTGCATATTTAGGCGAGTGTGTAAACGTTTTGCTTGTAGCAGAGGCACCACGTATACGACAGCCTCGAGCAAGAGCGGAGACAAGGCTTGCATTTCCTCTCCTTCCAATCGGTGACTCACTTTATCGAGCACGTTCCCGATCATCGGAGATCCGATAAGATATAGTCATCACCCAGGTGTGCTCGCCACCCACCACCTGTGAAGGCAAACACGCACGGACGAAAATTCAGATCTCTTTCAATGTTCAAATATATCAATATATTACATTACTCGAAAAATAGGACGCACAACACCAGCTAAAAAGAGAGAAAGAGGGAGGGAGGGAGGGAGGGAGGGAGGGAGGGAGGGGGGGAGAGAGAGAGAGAGAGAGAGAGAGAGAGAGAGAGAGAGAGAGAGAGAGAGGGAGGGAGGGAGGGAGGGAGGAGGGAGGGAGGGAGGAGAGAGAGAGAGAGAGAGAGAGAGAGAGAGAGAGAGAGAGAGAGAGAGAGAGAGAGAGAGAGAGAGAGAGGGGGGGGGGAGGGAGGGAGGGAGGGAGAGAGAGAGGGGGGGAGGGAGGGAGAGAGAGGGAGAGGGAGGGAGAGGGAGAGGGAGAGGGAGAGTGAGAGAGAGAGAGTGAGAGAGAGAGAGAGAGAGAGAGAGAGAGAGAGAGAGAGAGAGAGAGAGAGAGAGAGAGAGAGAGAGAGAGAGAGAGAAAGGAGAGACAAAGAGACTGAAAAAGAGATAGAGACTAACAAAGAGAAAAAGAAAGATTAAAAGAGAGAAAAAAGAAAGACCCTTAAAGAAAGACCCTTAAAGAAAGAGAGAAAGAGAGACCAAATCCGGAAAAAAAAAGAAGACAAGACGGAAAGAGAATAAAAAAGAAAGAGACAAAGACAAAGAAGAAACTAATCCCGCACTTTCTATACCCCGTCACGAACCCGCGCCCCCCAAAATACGCGCTGGCGACGCTTAAGCCCGAAATTGCAAGATGAGATTGCAGGGAAGCTACACCATGAACGTAGTTCTTGAAGCTAATGCAATGGGTTTCACTCGACCCTCTTCGCCCTAGTTTCGGGAAGGAAATACATCGGAATACAAGAGTCTGTGACCCGATCCTCTAAAATACATCGGGGTACAATAGTCCGTAATCTGATCCTCATTTTCTAAATATACATGCAACGCAAACGATAGTATACAAGGAAATTACACTTAGAATGGTAACCAGACAGTAACAAAAAGGTGTTGCTTGAATAACGGTGAAAATGGAGAATTAGAAACTATAGCTCGCGAACGAGGTAAATATGCAGTGGTAAATGTGCGTGTGCGTGTGCGTGTGCGTGTGCGTGTGCGTGTGCGTGTGCGTGTGCGTGTGCGTGTGTGTGTGTGTGGGTATGTGTACGCAGTTATATATTAAGTATATATATGTATATATATAATATATATATAGATAGATAGATAGATAAACACCCTTTGGAACAACTTCAGTAAACAAACGAACTCAAATCAAACTTCACCAAAATAACATGATCCACAAGTGAAAAGAATCCTGGCCCCTGGCACAAGAAGAGCAGGCCTAGATCGGACCCACGCCTCGCCCGACGGCGGACGCTCTGCAGAGGATGAACTACCCTTTTCTTTTCTTTCTTTTCTCTTTCAAGTCTCCTTCTTCTTTCCTTCCTTATTCTGTCTTTCTCTCTTCCGTTAATTATGTTTGCTCCTCCTCCACCTCTTACATCCTCCTTCTTCTTCGTCTTCTCCTCCTCCTCCTCCTTCTCGTTCTCCTTCTCCTTTTCCTTCCCCTTCTTTTCCTCCACCTTTTCCTTCTTCTCATTCTCATTCTCCTTTTCCTTCCCCTTCTTCTCCTTCCTCTTTTTTCCTTCTCCTTCCCCTTCCCATCGAGGTATTTATGATTATTAATTAGATTTCCGTTTGTATATCAGCCTATTTACTTCAGGTCGCGCGAGGGATGGGCGAGAACAGACCATGAAAGGGAGGAAAGAGGGGGAGAAGAGAGAGACAAGAAAAGAGAGAGGTGAATGGCAGCGACGCAGAGGGAGGGGAGAAGGAGAGAGGGAGCCCCGTGAGAACTATTAACGGTCGGAGACAATACAACCATCATGCAATTCCACCCCTCCACCCCCGAGCGAGTCTCCTCCACCCCTCCACCCCCGTCCCCTCCACCCCCGTCCCCTCAGCCCCCACGCCCTTCCCCTCCTCACCTTCGCCCCTCCCTCCGCCCCCATGCCCTGCCCACCACTCTCTTCCCCTAAAGCACAAGATGACAGGGTTTTCAAGGGGTGGGGTGATGTTGGTGGTGGTGGTGGTGGTGGGGGGGGGGGGGGGGCACCGGCGGTCTTTTGCGGCGTCTCAAAGCATGACTGTGATGCACACTCACATACATACACACACTCTCTCCCTCCCTTTCTCTCTTTCATATATATATATATATATATATATATAACATATTGTATATATATCTTGATATTCTTTCTCTATAACTACCCTCATCTATCTATCTATATATCTATCTACCTACCTACCTGACTGTCACCTACCTATCTGTTTATCAAACTCAAAGCATGACTGTGATGCACACTCACATACATACACACACTCTCTCCCTCCCTTTCTCTCTTTCATATATATATATATATATATATATATATATATAACATATTGTATATATATCTTGATATTCTTTCTCTATAACTACCCTCATCTATCTATCTATATATCTATCTACCTACCTACCTGACTGTCACCTACCTATCTGTTTATCAAACAATCAATCACTCAATTCATCAATCTATCTATTCATTTATCCATCCATCTACATATACAGAGGGGGGGGGAGAGAGAGAGAGAGGCGCATCCGCTCCGGAAGAGAGGTCGGCGTGAGAGCCCGAAAAAGAAAAAAAAACTACGGCCTCGCAGTTTAACAGTCGGTTTCGGTTGCTATTTACGGGAGATTTCGGGTACGGCAGAGCTGATCGCTATCGCCGTCGTTCTCTCTTTGTTCTACGCCACCCCGTCTTCCCCCTCTCCCCCTCCCCCTCCCCATTCCGGACGGTATTTCACCGCGTTGCTCCTTCCAATTCGTTTTCTCTGCCTGAGTCTCCCCTTCCCTTCGCTTCTCTCAACGACATAGCCAAGATGCTGCCCCGTCCCTTGCCCCCTGCCTACCCCCGCCCCCTCCGCAGCGAATCCCCTGGGAGACCGAGCGAGGTCAGCGTCACCTGCAAAAGGAGATTAGGCCCCACAACCGACGGATATCTCGCCCTTCCGTTCCCTTCTGCGTATTTCTTTTAAGGAAACCAGAGCGCTGATTTCCTTTTGCTGTAGATTACTTCCCTTTTTTCTGGCTTCTTGCTAGTAGCCATACTTGCTTCAATCCTTTCCTTTTTTTCTTCTTTACCCTCCTCCCTTATTTCCCTTTTTTTTCGAAATCCTGATTCTCGCTTTCGGTATTGCATAAATACATATATAAATGAGAAAAGCACGAATAGAGACATTGTGTTGCAAATAAACACGCCCTTTGGACATGCCGCTTGTCACACAGGTTGACAGGGACACATGTTCCTTATTTATAACACTCTTAGCCTGTTTTTTTTTTGTTTTGTTTTTTATCATATTCTTCCTCCTCCTTCATCTTGTTTCTTCTTTTATTTCTTCCGAGCCTCCTTCACCTCTTCGACCTGAGACTTCAACTGGATACTTCAAACAATACGTTACCTCCAAGGGCAAGGCTTTTTCGAGGAAGACGACTGCATCTCAAGGCAGACCCAACACGACACTCACCTGGGTAAAAAAGGGAAAAAAGTAGTTAATATCTCTGACATATCACGTTGTAAAGAGGGTTATTCTTTCAACAAAATGCGGCGCGTGGGAAGGTCAAAGCGGGGAAGGTCGGCTGCAGTGTGTACACTGACGGGGCGGACTCACCTCGCCGTGCTGGTTAGTCCTATGCATGTCACTCACACTCACTCATTCATTCAAAATCACCCACTCCTCTCCTATGTATGTATGTATGTATGTATGTAAGTATGTATGTATGTATGTATGTATGTATGTATGTATGTATGTATGTATGTATGTATGTATGTATGTATGTATGTATGTATGTATGTATGTATGTATGTATGTATGTATATGTGTATGCAAATACAGAGAAAGAAAAAGAGGAAGAGGAAGAGGAAGAGGAAGAGGAAGAGGAAGAGGAAAGAAAGAGAGAGAGAGAGAGAGAGAGAGAGAGAGAGAGAGAGAGAGAGAGAGAGAGAGAGAGAGAGAGAGAGAGAGAGAGAGAGAGAGAGAGAGAGAGAGAGAGAGAAGGCAAGAGAGCGAGGACCCGCGGACAGAGCAAGGCCGAGTCAGGGCCGGCGAAGAGAGGCGTCCGAGGCCCAGCTGCCGATCGTACGAGGCGGGGCCAGCAAGTCCGTGACGCGCGCCTCGCACTTATCGCCACATTAGCGGCCGTCTACAAGGGATAATTTTCCAAGACGCCCTCTAAAGGTGCCCGTATCCATCACTCACTCGTTCCTTCTCCCTTCCCTCCCATCCTTCTCCTCTCCTCCTCTCCTCCCCCTCCCCCACGCCGTGTCCAGCAGATGACATAGGCCTACGTCCCGCTCCGCCATATAAGGCTCATTCAACTTCATATCCTTCGGACACAGTTTTTCCTCGGCTGTCCATAAATTTGGGATGCCCAAGAAGCCCAAATGATAAGTAACGTCGACTCGCAAGCCATAAATTCCCGAACTAACACGAAGCCAACCCTTCTAACCGGCGCGTAAGCTCGGGGGAAAGGCCTCTCGTAACCATTCATAAAATCAAAACACTGAGCGAAGGTGTAGTCGCAGTCACCCACCATGTCTGTATTACGTTAGCTTATCAGAAAATACATTTTATTCGCTTAAGAGCCAACGAACAACTAGCCCCCATTAAAACTTCTATACGATAAGTCACTAATCGTAAAACACTCTTTTACCACAACGAAATCCAACCCACTTGTTCGACCAATGTTTCCGGACACACTTCACCCTGAGCGGAATCATTAATCTACATTCTAGTGACAAGCATGGCCGGAGAAACTTGGTACTCGCTGAAAAAGGTTTTGTCGAACACCAAACTAACGCAGTCTTCCATTTACACGTATATCCATATGCACAATGATATAAACGCATCCACACATAACGTACATACATACATACATACATACATACATACATACATACATACATGCATACATACATACACAACAGAGAGAGAGAGAGAGATAGAGAGAGATAGAGAGAGATAGAGAGAGAGAGAGAGAGAGAGAGAGAGAGAGAGAGAGAGAGAGAGAGAGAGAGAGAGAGAGAGAGAGAGAGAGAGAGAGAGAGAGAGAGAGAGAGAGAGAAGCAAAGATCGTCAAATATGCAATCGTCCAAAGTTATTTGGAGTAGAATGTTTGGTAAATGAAGGAGAGCAGGAGGAGGGTAAGAGCCCAAGGAATGAACCAGGGAGGATTACTGCTAATAACGATGGTGGTGATGATGACGATGACAAAGGTGATGATTGATGGTGGTAATGGTGATGATACAGATGTTGATGACCCACACCTCAAGTAGAAGAGGGGTCACTTCACTCCCTTTTCCCCCAGTCAACCGTCTTTGCTCCTTTCGATCTACATCAACATCGGTCTCGCATATCACGCGACACTTCTTATCTTCCCTTTCGTACCACTTCATTCCCTTTCACCCCTTTTACCCTAGGGATGACATGGAGGTGTTTCGATAAACTGGCAGGCAGGAGATGCAGGAAGAGAAGGAGGAGGAGGAGGAGGAGGAGGAGGAGGAGGAGGAGGAGGAGGAGGAGGAGGAGGAGGAGGAGGAGGAGGAGGAGGAGGAGGAGGAATAAGAGAAGAGGAGGAGGAAAAGGAGAAGGGGAAGGAGAAGGAGAAGGAGGAGGGGGAGGGGAGGAGGAACAGGAACAGGAAGAGGAGGAGGAGGAAGAGGACAACGCTCGCCAAGGGTGTCAACGCGATCATTACCCGCATTACGTTTCATTACCCGATAATTACCCTTGGCAGCGGCGTGCCATTAATTACTTGGCAGAGTAACCGTCTTTGAGGGGAAGGGAGTGGGAGGGGAGTGGGAAGGGGTTGGGAGAGGGGGACGGGGAGGGGGGAAGAAGCCAGGGATAGGGGAAGGGGAAGTGGACTGAGATAGGGTAGGGGGGAGGAGGACAGGGGAAATGGGAACGGGTGGTTACGTCAATTGCCTCCCTTGTCAGCGCTCCCTTGCCGTCAATCAGACTTCCTGTCATTCTCCTTATCCTTCACCATTCGACCCCCTCCCCCTCCCCCTCCCCCACCCTCGACTGCTTGATGATATGACCATCACTTCACCCTAAGGCCTCCCCCCCCACCTCCCCGGCCTAACCCACTCTCTCTCCCGTCTGTCTGTCAATCGTGAACACCCTTACACTTCCCTCGTCCCCCTCCCCCCCTTTCCCCCCAATCCCCTTGACCCTTTCTACCTTTCTGTCAACGCCGCCTAACCGCCCGAAACTTTCCCTGTCGACTTTCTCCCACCGCCCCCTCACGCCCACCGCCCCCTCGCCCCTCTTAAGTCAATTTTCGAAAAATTTGGCACGGAGACGCGGACGGACATCTGGAACCCCGGTAATCAGTCAGCGCCCGAGTACCCCCCCCCCCCTCCCCTCCCTCCCTCCAAGGAACAAGGGCCGGAACAAGGAGAGGGGATGGAAGAAGAGGAGGAGGAGGAGGAGGAGGAGAGGGAGAAGGAGAAGGAGGAGGAGGAGGAGGAGGAGGAGGAGGAGGAGGAGGAGGAGGAGGAGGAGGAGGAGGAGAGGAGGAGAAGGAGGAGAAGGAGGAGAAGGAGGAGAAGGAGGAGAAGGAGGAGGAGGAGGAGGAGGAGGAGGAGGAGGAGGAGGAGGAGGAGGAGGAGGAGGAGGAGGAGGAGGAGGAGAGGGAGCAGAAAAAGAAGAAGAAGAAGAAGAAGGAGGAGGAGAAGAAGAAGGAGATGGAGAAGGAGAAGGAGAAGGAGAAGGAGAAGGAGAAGGAGAGGGAGAAGGAGAAGAAGGAGATAAAGGAGAAAGAGAAGGAGAAAGAGAAGGCGTAGGAAAAGAAGGAAAAGGAGAAGGAGAAGGAAAGGAGGAGAAGGTTGAGGAGGAAAAGGGGGGCGGGGGGCAGTTCGGTCTACAGCAGGTCCTCCGGAATAAAGTGGGAAAGACATATTGGTCCAATTAGTTATTGGCGTTTCTTTCGTCTTCGACATGACTTTCCTTTCCTAACTTCGTGGCGGAAAAAAAATAAAACATAGAATAAGAACGAGAAGAGAAAGAGAGAGCCTGGGAGAGCGAGATAAGAATGACAAGAAAACGGAAGACGAGGAGACATGACTACAGTATACGAATTAGTATACACACGTACAGACACGCACACTTGATACCACAAATTCTGTGAAAAATGCCACAGCTGCTCGAATGGCGCCACTACCCACATTCGCGCACATACACCTGTTGGCCGCACAAGTGTAAAGGTGAGTGTGGTTATTACACGAACACCTGAAGTCAGACAGGGATGCGTGGATGCGAAATGTGTGTCATATTTGAAGGTCAACTGTAAAGAATTTGTTTTCTCTCTCTCTTTCTTTTTTTCGCCCTTTCTTTTCTTTCTCGTTCTCTTGCTCGTACATGTGCACGCGTGTGAATGTGTATGAATGTTTATGTATGTGAGTCTGTGTATGTGAGTCTGTGTATGTGTATGTGTATTTACGTGCATGTGTATGATGTGCATGTACGTGTATGTGTACGTGAGTCTGTGTATATACATGTATGTATGTATTTACGTGCATGTGAATGCGAGTCTGTGTATGTGAGAGTATGTGTATTTAAGTGTATGTGAATGTGAGTCAGTGTATGTGAAAGCATGTGTATTTACGTGTATGTGAATGTGAGATTGTTAATGTGTATTTTTTTTTGTTTGTGTGTGTGTGTGTGTCACTGTCTCCGAACACGTACACGGACCCAGCCTCCTCCGTCCAATCCTTCCCGAAAGCAACCCCACCCGACCAACACCGGCGCCCGAGTCCCCGCTTCCCGACCCGAACGTTCCACCGAGTCCCAGCCCCCCCCCCCCCCCCCCCCCGTAGGCCTATCCTGTACCCGCGAGGAAGGAAGGGAGGGAGGGAGGGAGGAAGCGGTAAATCACAGCTACTGGACATAATCTCCCTCTTTAAGGACTCATCTAGCGATAACCTCTTGCCTTTCTTCCCCCTCTCCCCCTTTTTTTTTTCAACTTGCCTCTTCACCCTTCCTCCCTCTCCCCTTTCTTTCCTTTAGCTACTTACGCCTCTCTCCTTCCTTCCCTTCCGCCCAAGCACGAATCCTCCCTATCGATCTCCCTCCGCACGACCGTTGGCGCTGATGGCCTGGAGGGGGGGCAGGGGGGAAGAAAGGGGGAGAAATTTACCCTTCAAGTGTTCTACCCTTTACTTGCTCCCTTTATCTAACCATTATTCTATTCTTATCTGTTTCTTTCTTCACCCCTTTTCACCCTTCTTCCCTTCTTTGCAGACATTCCCCCCCCACCGCGCTCGTTCTAATCGACAATCGCCGAGAAATTCCCGTTTCTCCTTCCCATCTCCTCCCCCTCTCCTTCCGCACCGCTTCCCTTCCTTCCTCGGAAATTTCCCCCAAAGCGCGAGCACGTTAGGCCTTACGACGACGTTCTTGATCCCCCCCCTCCCCCCCCACCCTCGTACCCCTAAACCCACCTTCCTCTCCCCTACCAACACGACCTAAGTTTCCCCCTAGAGTCCTCCCCCCCCCCCCAACCAAGTCTCCCTCCCTCTCCCCACAGTGCCCTCAGACTCAGGGGCACCAGATCCCCCCTCTCCCCCTCCCCCTTCCTGCAGACTCCCGCGCCGGAGCTGTGGCACTGTCGACTCAAACTTCCGGCCCAGCGCTGTCATCTGCTGATACAGTATCTGGCAGTTGATAGGAATTATGGGGGGCCTTTCGAGCCGGAAAGCGTACCCGGCGCACCACATGGGAGGAGGGAAGGAGGGGAAGGAGGGAAGGAGGGGGGAGGAGGGAAGGAGGGGGGAGGAGGGGAGGAGGGGGAGGGGGAAGGGAAGAGGGGGAGTTACGGTTTTCTTTTTTTTCTGTTTCCTATTAAATGAATCAGTCGCTTTTTTCTGCATTCTCTTCTAGGTTTAATACCTACAGAAAGAATATGATACGCCCCCTAAAAAGGCGGAATATATATATATATATATATATATATATATATATATATATAAATATATATATAAATAAATATAAATAATATATATATATATTATATATATATTTATATATTAATATTTATATATATTCATATATTTATATTTATATATATATATATATTCATATATTTATATATATATATATATATATATATATATATATATATATAAGAGATACAGACAGGCAGACAGACACACAGACAGACAGAGAGAAAGAGAGAAAGATAGATAGATAGATAGAGAAAGAGAGAGAGAGAGAGAGAGAGAGAGAGAGAGAGAGAGAGAGAGAGAGAGAGAGAGAGAGAGAGAGAGAGAGAGAGAGAGAGAGAGAGAGAGAGACAGAGAGAGAGAGAGAGAGAGAGAGAGAGAGAGAGAGAGAGACAGAGAGAGAGAGACAGAGAGAGAGAGAGAGACAGAGAGAGAGAGAGACAGAGAGAGAGAGAGACAGAGAGAGAGAGAGACAGAGAGAGAGAGAGACAGAGAGAGAGAGAGACAGAGAGAGAGAGAGACAGAGAGAGAGAGAGAGAGAGAGAGAGAGAGGAGAGGGAGAGAGAGAGAGAGAGAGAGAGAGAGAGAGAGAGAGAGAGAGAGAGAGAGAGAGAGAGAGAGAGAGAGAGAGAGAGAGAGAGAGAGAGGAGAGAGAGAGAGAGACAGAGAGAGAGAGACAGAGAGAGAGAGACAGAGAGAGAGAGAGAGAGACAGAGAGAGAGAGAGAGAGAGAGAGAGAGAGAGAGAGAGAGAGAGAGAGAGAGAGAGAGAGAGAGAGAGAGAGAGAGAGAGAGAGAGAGAGAGAGAGAGAATTCCAGGCGTAAATAACCTCCTTACGGAACCCTGTAATTAATCCCCAAGGACCGACATAGGACACAACCCGAAGGAACTCGAGAAGACGTCACTTCATCAGGGGGAAATAAGAAAAAAAAAATCCAGAACCTTCTCTGGTGCCAATGAGGGGGGAGGGGGGGGGAGGAGAAAAGAGAACCCATGAGCGAGGGTACAATTACCGACCATACAAACAGTCACATAAAGTAAAAGGATAATGCGGTAATAACGGGTTGGCGAGTGCCTGTGTGTGTGTCTGTCTGTACGTGAGTGTATGCGCGGCCTCTGCACATAACTCACCGCCGACCACCTTCGGAGAATTACATAGGCCTACTTGGTCATCCGTGGTTCTCCCTATCCTGCCGCGCATCTCTGCTCCTCTGCTTTCATTCTCTCCCTCTCCCTCTCCCTCTCCCTCTCCCTCTCCCTCTCCCTCTCCCTCTCACTCTCACTCTTCCCCTACCTCTCATTCTCTCCATCTCCCTCTCTGCCTCTCCTCCTCCCTCTCTCTCTTCCTCTCCCTCTCTCCCTTGATCTTTTCCTCCTTTCTTCCTCCTTTTCCCTTCTCCCTATCACTGTCCGTCCTTCTATCCTCCCTTCTCTCTTTCTTCCTGTAATCTCTTTTTCTCTCGGGAATCCGATAAATGCTTTAAAGCGTGTACCTTTTTTACATATTTTTTGTGCCGTCTGCTCCAATTTCTTCGATCAATAAGAGAGAAAGAGGGAGAAAGAGAGAGAGAGAGAGAGAGAGAGAGAGAGAGAGAGAGAGAGAGAGAGAGAGAGAGAGAGAGAGAGAGAGAGAGAGAGAGAGAGAGAGAGAGAGAGAGAGAGAAAGCAAGAGAAAGGGAGGGAGAGGGAGAGAGAGAGAAAGGGAGGGAGAGGGAGAGGGAGAGGGAGAGAAAAGGGGAAAGAGAGAGGGAGAAGGAGTTAAAAGGGAGAAGGAGAGAGAGAGAAAGGGAGGGAGAGGGAGAGGGAGAGAGAAGGGGAAAGAGAGAGGGAGGAGTGAAAGGGAGAAGGAGAGAGAGAGAGGGAGGAGGGGGAGAGAGGGAAAAGGAGGGGGGAGAGGGAGGAGGGGGAGAGAGGGAAAGGAGGGGGGGAGAGGGAGAAGGAGGGAGGGAGGGAGGGAGGGAGGGAGGGAGGGAGGAGGGAGGGAGGGGGAGAGGAGAAGAAAGGAGAGAAGAGAAGAGGAGAGGAGAGGTGAGAGAAAGAGAGGGAGAGGGAGAGGGAGAGGGAGAGAGGGAGAGGGGGAGAGAGAGAGAGAGGGGGAGAGAGAGAGAGAGAGAGAGAGAGAGAGAGAGAGAGAGAGAGAGAGAGAGAGAGAGAGAGAGAGAGAGAGAGAGAGAGAGAGAGAGAGAGAGAGAGAGAGAGAGAGAGAGAGAGAGAGAGAGGCGCGCAGGTCGGGTAACAAGATGAACCGCAGGAGCCGGGTCGAGTGTCGCCGGCTTCCGTCCACTTTGCCCCTGCTTGAGGTTCCCCCCACACCTTCGCTGTGCCTTCTCCCTATCTCCTGCTTTCGCCTCTCATCTGCCTGCCTGCCTGCCTGCCTGCCTGCCTGCCTGCCTGCCTGCCTGCCTGCCTGCCTGCCTGCCTGCTTGTTTGCCTGCCCGTCAGCCTGCCCGTCAGCTTGTCTCCCTGTTCGTCTACCAGGTTGCTTGCCAGAACCGCCAACCCGTCGAGGCTGGGGACGACAGGTCTCGCTCGGGTCGTCCGCTGTTAATGGGGCGTCGGTCTCTTAACTGTTAGCAGATAATGACAGTTTCCTCCGCCAGTAAGGAAGGTGGTGAGTGACGAGGCCCCGAATGAAGGCGAGGATGAGGTGGAGAACATAATGAAAAAAGAGGGTAATAAAGGGGGAGAGAGGACGACGGAGGCAGGAAGAGAAAAATAAGTTAATGAATGGATGAGGAGAGAGTGGTACAGGAACAGGGGAAGAGAGGAGGGGGGAAGAAAGGGAGGGAGGGAGGAAAGAAAGAGAGGGAGGGAGGGAGGGAGGAGGAGGGAGGGAGGGAGGGAGGGAGGGAGGGAGGGAGGGAGGAGGGAGGGAGGGAGGGAGAGGGAGAGGAAGAGGGAGAGGGAGAGGGAGAGGGAGAGGGAGGGAGAGGGAGGGAGGGAGAGAGAGAGAGAGAGAGAGAGAGAGAGAGAGAGAGAGAGAGAGAGAGAGAGAGAGAGAGAGAGAGAGAGAGAGAGAGAGAGAGAGAGATAAGGATAAGAAGAAGGGGAGGCGGGAGAAAGAAGAGGGGAAAAGGTAAAAAATGCGACACAGAGTCAGTCAGAGTACGAAAAACCCAGCTCCTTCCTCGCCGAACTAAACGCCATGTCTTTAAGCACCCCGACCGCCTCCTCTTCCGGCACATTTTGTCTCTCCCCAACGACTTTCCTATATAAGGTTTCCTCTTCCCAGGGCCCGCCAGACAGCTTAGCTCCCCTCCCTCCCCTCCCTGCCCTCCTTTCCCTCTCCTCCCTTCATCCTAACTCCCTTAAATCTCCCTCACCCGCTCCCTCCCTCCTCCCTCCCCTCCTTTCACCCCATTTTTCCCCTCCCTCCACCTCATTCTTTCCCTCCTTCCTCGTCCGTCTTCACCCCATTTTTCCCTCCCTCCACCTCCTTCTCTCCCTCCTTCCTCGTCCGTCTTCACCCCCATTCTCATCCCCCCTCCTCCCCCTCCTCCCCCTCCCTCCCCCTACGCTAACAACGACCTGCTAACGACGGGTCCGTGATTTAATCAAACCCTGGATCTAATTACTGATACAATTGGCCAAATGGGGAGCACTAATGGTAACCGTGCCCATTAGCGTCCCGCGATTACTCGTGATTTCTAACAAGAGATTTGCATTTTCTTTATGTTCATTTAGTTCGAAAACGTATCCAGAGAAATGCCCAAGATTTTTTTTTTTTTTTTGCAATGACTGTCGGTAATTAATGTAAGGGGCTGATAAAGAGAAGAGAAGAGAAGAGATGAGAAGAGAAGAGATGAGAAAAGAGGGAGAGAAGGGGGAAGAGGGAAAGAGGGAGAGAGGAAGAGAGAGAGGGAGAGAGGGAGGGAGAGAGGGAGAGAGAGGGAGAGGGAGAGAGAGGGAGAGAGAGGGAGAGAGAGAGAGAGGGGGAGGGAGGATGGAGGGATGGAGGGAGGGAGGGAGGGAGGGAGGGAGGGAGGGGGGGAGGGGGAGGGAGAGGGAGAGGGAGAGGGAGAGGGAGGGAGGGAGAGAGAGAGAGAGAGAGAGAGAGAGAGAGAGAGAGAGAGAGAGAGAGAGAGAGAGAGAGAGAGAGAGAGAGAGAGAGAAGACAGAGAGAGAGAAGACAGAGAGAGAAGACAGAGAGAGAGAAGACAGAGAGAGAAAGACAGAGAGAGAGAGAGAGAGAGAGAGAGAGAGAGAGAGAGAGAGAGAGAGAGAGAGAGAGAGAGAGGAGAGAGAGAGAGAGAGAGAGAGAGAGAGAAATAAGTGATGCAGCCCTAACTTCCTAACTTCCTTTACAAACAAAATTACCATCCAAATATCCGTCCCTTGACCTCCCCTAACGTCCCTTACCCTCCCCCTCACCCCACACCCACCCTCCACCCCCTCCTCCTCCCCTCCTCCCCAAACCAGCCGTGACAGGAGCCGAGAGTATCGGATAACTGACGGAAGCTCTTCTATGATTAGCGCCACAAATCTTCCCTTGAACACACACAGGGATCAAGTGGCGCTACAGAATGTGACACTTCGTAACAATAAATTGCGACACCGATAATAACGAATTAAAAGTGACAGGAGAAGCGCAAAATGCAGCAATCTTTATAGCGTATGCTGATTTTCACTGCTTGCATATAGATGATGTGGACATACACGTACATAAATATAAACATACATACATACATACATACATACAAATATAAATACATGCATACATACATAAATATACAAATATATACATATATACATACATATATAAATATATACATACATACATATATATACATATATACATTCATACATATATATAAATACATGCATACATACATATATAAATATATGAAAAATATACATATACGAATATATAAATACATATATATATATATATATATATATATATATATACATACACACACACATACATGCTTAAATAAATAATGCACACATACCCACATGCACGTACATATAGGCCTACATGTAAACGCATGAACAAAGCACATCCACAAATACACTCGGTTATTGGCTCCGTCCCTCCTTTTTCTCCTCTTCCCGGTGAAAGAAGCTACAAAAAGTGGGAGATATAGAACGGCCAAAACGAGGAAAGAACGAGCAGAGAGAGAGAGAGAGAGAGAGAGAGAGAGAGAGAGAGAGAGAGAGAGAGAGAGAGAGAGAGAGAGAGAGAGAGAGAGAGAGAGAGAGAGAGAGAGAGAGAGAGAGAGAGAGAGACCTACAAACAGACAAACGATCCTGCGCCGAAGGTAGGTCACATGATACTTCGGTTACTTGAGGTATAACAAAAAAAAAACAAAAAAAAAAAGTACAATACAACATCGGGTCCCTCTTCTCCCCCTCCCCCCCCTCTTCTTTCTCCCTCCAGAAGCCACACGTACATCCTCCTCTTCCCCTCCCATGCCCCCTCTACCACATGCCCTCCCCACCTCCCCCACACACTCACACGCCGCTCGAGACTACTATAAAATGGAGACCTCCCCTCGCACAATGGCTCCTGCCGACTCCGCGAAAACAACGCAATAAAGCTTTCCCCTCCCGCGATCTCTGGGGATGGAGGGGGAGGAAGGTGGTGAAGGGGAAGGGGGGGGAGGAGGAAGTAGGGGGAAGGAGGAAGAGGGGGGGGCGGGGGCGAGGGAGGGGGGAAGGAGGAGGAGGAAGAGGGGGAGGGGGAATGAGGAAGGAGGAGGAAGAGGGAGGAGGAGGAGGAGAGAGATGAGGAACAGGGGGGAAGGGGGAGGACCATGCTGCGGCGGCGGCGACCAAATAGGCCTGGCACAAAGGCTTCCTCAGGTGGCCTCGTCCAGGCAGAAGAGCCCAGGACAGCCGTAAAGAAACGAGTTTTGGACGTTTACAGCGGCGCGTGCTAACCGTATATCACACACGTTCCATCGGCAGTGACGACCGTTTAAAGAAGGCGGCGTGGATGACATCAAGCGGATGATGAATACAGGCTCCAATAGCAGAGGTTAATAAATACTGACTGAGCGCATAAAAAGGACATAAACTATCGGCAAAACAAGCAATGAAAACAGCCGGACTGTTAAAAACTTTTATGGAGCAAGGACCGGCAGACCCAAAAGCCCAATAGTCAGTACCATCCAACACCATCATAAGGCACCCCCCCCCCCCCCTCCCCGTCCTTCCCTGCTAAAGCTAGGCCATGCTTTCTTATGGTGTTACATGACACCTCCTTTCTCCCTCATCTATTCTATTATATTTTATTCTATTCTATTCTATTCTATTCTATTCTATTCTCTCTTCTCTTTCCCTCCGTTTCCCTTTCAATCTTTCTCTAGCTTTTCTTTTTCTTTATCTGGCTTCTCTCGCTTTTCTCTCTCTCTGTCCTCTTTTTCCATCCTCCTCCTTCTCCATTCCCATTCCATTTACCTTGGTGCCTTTATCACCTCTACCCACCAACCATCAACGCACACAAACAGCCAAAAATACGTAAACACACAGACACACAGACACACAGACAGACAGACAGACAGACAGACAGACAGACAGACAGACAGACACAGACACACACACACACACACACACACACACACACACACACACCAGGAGAGTACACTTCCAAGAACGGCGGCCATGCTAGCGTTCCGTGAATTACATGGCGTGTCGAGGCCCCAGATGTTGCACGTCATCCCGCCGAGGCTCGGCTCTCTGTCACTGCCTCTGCCAATGCCTGTCACTGCCTTCGTTGCTGGTTGAGGGTATAATCATAAAGGGTTTTATTCTTGGTAAAATTTGGATCTATACTCCCCCCCCCCCAAAAAAAAAAAAAGTCTGTGGCAAAATTCTAGATTTTCGTTTTTAAAAAGATCTGGCGTACGTATAATTCACAAAGTATATCTAATATTATTTTTGTCTCTTCCCATCTCTATTTTTTCTTTCTTTCCCTTAACTTACTCACCCTTCCACGTCCCTTTATCACTACCATGACCTGTAGCACCACCACCACTACCAAAATCACAATCTTTATCATCTTATACACCACTACTACTTTTATCACAACCCCCACCATCATCACCATCACCACTACCACCACCACATCACCACCACCATCATCATCACTACCACCAACATCAATCTCGCCCCTCCCTCTCCCCCAGCGTCTTCCCTTTCCTTTTTTAATTTGTCGAATGATGACAATCGAGGCTTCTCAACGGGCGGGGCGAGCGATAGCTGCCACGATAACTCGCCATATCCTGGTAGGAGGCGCAGCAAGGGAATGTAATCGCTTTACTTTTTTTTTTTTTTTTTTTTCTTTTGGGGGGGGAGGGGGGGAAGGGGGAGGATAGTTCTCGATGCATGCACACGCACACGCACAGACACAAGAAATCGTAAACTTACATGCAAGCAAGCACGCACGCTCTCTTTGTCTCCATCTTTGACTGTCTGTCCGAATATCTCCTCTCCTTTCCACTCCTCTCCTCCTCTCCTTCCCTCTTGCTCTTCCTTCTTCATATTCTCCCCCCCCCCCCCCTCCACTAATTCAAACTCATTTATCACCCGTGTCAACAAAACTAATGATCCTTTGGCACAAGGTGGAAACTCAGCATACATCACGGGGCATTAAAATAATCCCTTCGCCGCTTCACTCCGCGCAGTTTCCACGCGATTCTGTGTATTCTAGACTCGGGGTAAACAGGCGTACATACAGACAAACACGGACATACACGTACACACGTACACACGTACACATACACACATACGCATACACAGACACACAGACAGACAGACAGGCAGGCAGGCAGGCAGGCAGGCAGGCAGGCAGGCAGGCAGGCAGGCAGGCAGGCAGGCAGGCAGGCAGGCAGGCAGGCACGCACGCACGCATACACACACACACACACACACACGAGAGCATCCACAAGCGTAAACGGGAGCTCGCGCGAGACATCGGCCTAATGCAGCAACAAAAGCGTGACCGAGACACGCTATTCCGTGCAGCGTCACACTCCGTCGCACAGCCGCTGCACGCCGGGAGACGCGAGAGCACCAACATCCAGCGGCCATAAGTGCGCTCTCTCTCTCTCTCTCTCTCTCTCTCTCTCTCTCTCTCTCTCTCTCTCTCTCTCTCTCTCTCTCGCTCTCTCTCTCTCTCTCTCTCTCTCTCTCCGCATAGGCCTCGTCGTGAGCGTCTGTCGATGTCTGTCTCTGCCTCTCTCTCATTTATCTTTCTCCTTTTTTTTTCTTTATAATTCTCTCTTTAGCCTCAAAATAAGCACCATCGCCATCATTACCATAACCAATTTTGTCACCCTCATCGTCATCACACTTTTTTCACCACCACCACCACCACCCTCGCCGTCACTCCCCCAATGTAATCTAACCATTTGTTCACATTTGTTCTTGTACAACCCTAACGCTGACTAACTGCACAAAAAAAAAAAAAAAATGCTGACGTGGACGAGATAAAAAAAACAAAAAAAATCTGATCTTCGGACGAGGACATTCGGGGAAAAAAAAATCGAGCAACGCTGGGAGAGCTAAGGCGACCCGTGAGCCAATTTTCGCCGGAAATGCCCATTTTTCTCCCCTACAGAGGGGAAAAAGGGAGCCGGCGACGGGACGACTTCCCTTGCTGGATCTCATCCCAAAAATTGGTCACGCATCTGGCGATTCTCTTCTCTCTTACTTTTGTTTTTTTCTTCTTCTTCTTTTGGGTACAATTCGAGAAGGAGAAAGAATACGACTGCAATAAATCCCTCTCGATCAATCTTCTGAAGAGTGATGCTATGAAATATGCAGCAACTTACTCGACACGAAACAGGGGAAACAAATAATATGAATAAATTTAGGCGGAAGAAGTGGGAAACAGGGGGTGGAAGAGATGGAAAGTATAGAAAGGGAAAAATGGAAAAATGGAAAATGGTGTGTGTGTGTGTGTGTGTGTGTGTGTGTGTGTGTGTGTGTGTGTGTGTGTGTGTGTGTGTGTGTGTGTGTGTGTGTGTGTGTGTGTGCATATATACATATACATATACATATACATATATATATATATATATATATATATATAGAGAGAGAGAGAGAGAGAGAGAGAGAGAGAGAGAGAGAGAGAGAGAGAGAGAGAGAGAGAGAGAGAGAGAGAGAGAGAGAGGAATAAAGAAGAAATGGAGGAGAAAGGAGAAATAATAAGGAATTAGGAAGGGAGCAGGAGGGAGGCGGGATGAAGGGCGGGAAGAAGAATGGAGAAGGGCGGTGGGGAAAGCGACGAAGCGACGGAGCAGTGGAGCCGGGGGGGGGGGGGGGGGGGGGGGGCGCGGTCGCCTCGTCAGTGTCGCCCCCAAGCCGGATCCAAGCCAAGCCGCCCCCAGCCGCCCAGCCGGGGTCATCCCGCAGTGCCAACCGAGAGCCACAGTCACACGGTCCTTTCGGCATCTCGTGACTGACAGCGAAAAGGGGTGGAGCCTGATCGTGTAACGCGAATGAGTAACACCATCGCCAGACGCGTAACACGATCAACAGGTTACTCACACACCGTCGGCCGGGCAGATCGCAGGCCTCTTGACGCCTCAGCTCCATAATCCCAACAACAGCATTAAAACATGATGATGATAAAACAAAAGAAACAACAATGAATGACAAAAAGCGGTAATAACAACAATGCGACAATAACATCCATAATAACAGTAACGGATGGAAAATAATGCCACTGCGACCCCATCATTTCCAGACGAACCACGCGGAAGTAGAAGCCAGAGACCAGAGACCAGACGCCCTCACCTCAGCTCGCACACTGTCCCCCTCCTCCCCCTCCACTACCCCACACTCCCCCTACAGCCACTTCCAGGGAAAGAAGTAGATCTAAGCAGAAGCGGAAAAGATACAGAGGCTCATAACGATGGTGCACCACTCGCCGCCGTGGCATGTGGCGGCGAGGAGCAACAATCAATGTATCCATATTGATCTGGCCCGCACCGCCTGCCCTGAGTCAGCACGGGGCACCGCCACCGCCGACCCCCTCCCTTTCCCCCCTTCCCTCTTCTTCCTCCTTATCTTCCTCCTCTATCTTCTTCTTCTCTTCCTCTTCCTCTTCTTCTTCTTCTTCTTCTTCTTCTTCTTCTTCTTCTTCTTCTTCTTCTTCTTCTTCTTCTTCTTCTTCTTCTTCTTCTTCTTCTTCTTCTTCTTCTTCTTCTCCTTTTCCCCCACTCTTCTCTGCTCCATCTTTCTCCTCTTCTCCTACCCTTCACAGCCTTTTCCTGCTAGTCTTAATAATGACAATGCTGATAATAATAATGATGGTGATAATAATAATAATAATAATAATAATAATAATAATAATAATAATAATAATAATAATAAAAGCAGCAGCAATAAAAATGATAATGATAATGATAATAATAATTATAATAATAATAATAATAATAATAATAATAATAATAATAATAATGATAATAATCATATCAATAATGATACCAATAACAACAAAACAACAACAATAATAACAATAACAATAACAACTAATCCCAATTAGCGTCACCATCACGACCATTTCCATACCAATAATTCCAGCGGCGCATTCACGTCTCTATGAAAAAGCTACTAATTTGCTAGTTCGCCACCGGGGCTGTTACGGGTGGGGTGGCAGGGGAGGGGGAGTGTGCAAGCTACGTTTATCAAAGTGTTGCACTCTGGTAAACGTGGCAGAAGGGGAGGGGAAGGGGAAGGGGAAGGGGAAGGGGAGGAGGGGGGAAAGACTGGTGACCGGGGACGGGGAAAGGGAAGAAGGGGAAGGGGAACAAAAAGAGCGAGGGGGAGATAGGGAGACGGGGAAGGGGAAGGGGAAGGGGAACAAAAAGAGAGAGGGGGAGATAGGGAGACGGAGAACGGGAAGGGGAAGGGGAAGGGGAAGGAGAAGGGGAAAGGCAAGGGAGTAGGAATTGCTATTGAGTTCAATCAATTCAGCTCCTCCGTCCATCGCCACGCGGGGACAATTCTCACACAGAGCGCACAACAATTCCATCCAGTCGTATATCAGAATCCACGACCTTTGTTGCATTTTTTGTTTATTTAGTCACTGCTCTCTTATCATGGCTTCTATCTTTCTATTCGTATATTCCTCATCAATTCTTTCTCATTTGTTTTCGATCATCGTTGTTATGGTTAAAATTATTACTAGTTATTATCATCTGCACACATTTCAGCCAAATTCTCTTCGAACGCGAATGCAGGGAGGGAAAGGGAAGGAAAGGAAAATAAAGGGGAGGAGGAGAGGGAAGTGCAGGGAAGCGAAGGAAAGGCAAGGAAAAGAAAGGAAAGGAAAGGAAAGGAAAGGAAAGAAAGGAAAGGAAAGGAAAGGAAAGGAAAGGAAAGGAAAGGAAAGGAGAAAGGAAAGGAAAGGAAAGGAAGGAAGGAAAGGGAAGGAAAGGGAAGGGGAGGAAAAGGAAAGGAAGAAAAAGGAAGAGAAAGGAGAGGGAAGGCAAAGGAAGAGAAGAAAAAAGAAAAGAAAAGAAAAGAAAAGAAAAGAAAAGAAAGGAAAGGAAAGGGAAGGAAGAGGAAAGGGCAGTGAAGGGAAAGGAAAGGAAGGAGAGAGAGAGAGAGGAAGAGAAGAGAAGGGAAATGGAAGGGAAGGGAAGGGAAGGGGAGAGAGAGGAAGGGAAGGGGAGAGAGATGAAGGGAAGGGAAGGGAAAGGGAGAGAGAGAAAGGGAAGGGAAGGGAGGGGAAGGAGATAGAGAGGAAGGAAGGGAAAGGGAGGGGAGTGGAGGGGAGGGAAAGAAAGGGAGGGAAGGGAAGGGAAGGGGAGTGGAGGGGAGGGAAAGGGAGGGAAGGGAAGGGGAGGGGAGGGAAACGGAGGGAAGGGTGCAAGCAGGCGGAAGGGCCACGACACAATAAGCGGGTGCACATTGATCCACGTTGCGTCCCACACCATGACTCACACCTCCTGACCCCCACACCACGCCCTAGACACGCCCACGACATGCTCAAACCACGCCCACGTGTCTTACATCAACTTGCTTTCTTTAATCATCCGTGAAGAAAGATAGAAAGAAAGAATGAACGATTGGAGAGGGACGGGGGAGGGAAGGAGGGTGAGGGAGGGAAGGAGGGAAAGAGGGGGGTCAGGGAGGGAGGAAAGGAAGAAGGAAAGGAAGAAGGAAAGAAAGAAGGAAGGAAGGGAATGAGTGAGTGAGTGAGTGAGTGAGTGAGTGAGTGAGTGAGTGAGTGAGTGAGTGAGTGAGTGAGTGAGTGAGTGAGTGAGTGAGTGAGTGAGTGAGGGAGGGAGGGAGGGAGGGAGGGAAGGAAGAAGGGAGGCAGGAGAGAGAGAAAGAAAAGAGAGAGAGAGAGAGAGAGAGAGAGAGAGAGAGAGAGAGAGAGAGAGAGAGAGAGAGAGAGAGAGAGAGAGAGAGAGAGAGAGAGAGAGAGATAATAAATGAGGAGGAAGAAAATGGAAAAATCAAATAAAAGGAAAACAAAATGAAATGACAAACAGATACCTATTAATACCAAAGAAGAAATAACCCGCTTAAAACCGGCTCTCACCCTCTCTCCCCTCGCCCGCCCATGCCACTGTCACTGTAACCCCCCACCCTTCCGCTCCCTGTCAGCGTGTCACGGGCTGACATCAAAGGACATCACAGGAACGCCGCCCGGATGACAATGCGACCGTTGTGAGCGCGCGGTACTCGAGAGGGGCCAGGTGACCTTCGCCATCGCGCGATTACCTAATCTTACTATCTCAATTTCTTCGACACTTTTTTTTTTATCACCCTCTCTCTATCTTTCGCTTTCGCTCTCGCTCTTTCTCTATCTCTCTTTCTCTCTTCTCTCTTCTCTCTATCTATCTCTATCTCTATCTCTATCTCTATCTCTATTTCTATCTCTATCTCTCTATCTTTCTCTCTCGCTCTCTCACTCTCTCCCTCTTGATCCCTAACTCTCCCCCTCCCCCCTCTCCATTCATCTAAAGCGCGCCGAGAGATTTCCCTCAGGCTGAATAATCAGTTTTCATGGCATTGTCCTTTTGCCCTGATTCGGTTTCGCTTTCATTTCCCTTTCGTTCGAACTGCCGCTCTTCCCGTTTGGTTCCACTTCCCTTTCCTCTTCTTCTTTCCTTTGCCCTTCCCTTTCCCCTTCCTCATCTTCTCCCGTCCTTCCTCCCTCTTCTCCTCCCATCCTTTCCCCTTCCTCATCTTCTCCCCTTCTTTCTCCTTCCCCTTTATATCCCTCTCTTCCTTCCCCCCTCCTTCCTCCTTCCTCCTTCCTCCTTCCTCTTCTCCTCTCCTTCCCCCTTTCCCTCTTGTCTCCCCCTTCCTCTCCCCCTCCCCGGTCAATTTCCTCCCGACTCCCCCCTCCCCTCCTCACCCATTCTATCTCTTCCCGCTGCTAATGAAGTCCGTAATTAAGCTCAGCCCCAAAATAACCGCCGGCCCCAAAAACACCCGATTGGGGCTCCTGGAAGAGGGCTGTTTTCGGGAGACACCGAGAGAGCCTGACGAGCGGAGCCGAGTCGGAGAGAGAGCAGGACGTGCATCAGCAGGTTCCACACGAAGAGCAGGGCGGAAGCAGGTTCCCCCTTCAACCCCCTCTCCCCTTCTCCCCCCTCTCCCCTCTCCCACTCCCCCCTCTCCCTTCTCCCACTCTCGCCTCTCCCTTCCCCCCCCACCCTCTCCCTTTCCCCTCTCCCTTTCCCCTCCCCCCCCTGCACCTCCCTTCCCCTTTTCCCTAGCATCCCCCCCTACCTTTAGCCCTTGTCAACTTCCTCTCCAAATCGGAGGGAAAAAAGGGAGAAAAACATCTGCCTGTCATGCGACTTATTTTCCGTTAGCCGAGCGGTTCACTCTGTCAACCGTGCATTCACTTCATAATTAAGCATCTCATTTTCGTTGTTAATTTTGTTCCTGATACTCTGTTCTGGTCTTCCTCATCATCATTATCATCAATCTTCTCCGTCACCCCCTTCCTTTCTTCTTCTTCTTCTTCTTCTTCTTCTTCTTCTTCTTCTTCTTCTTCTTCTTCTTCTTCTTCTTCTTCTTCTTCTTCTTCTTCTTCTTCTTCTTCTTCTTCTTCTTCTTCTTTTTCGCCTTTGGGGATGAGGGAACAAGGAGAAGAAAAAGAAGTGTGGGAGAAGTCCATCCCTTCTACCAGCTCTCGTGGTCGCCCTTCAAATCCCATGACTCCTGCTCCCCCCTCCCCCCCTTCCCCTCCCCCCATATCCCTCATGATAGGCTGTAAACGGGGAGGATATAGGAAGTGGCAGCATGTGATGACGATCTAATGGTCTATAAAACTGTCAATTAGTACTGACCGGGAGTTACTGGGGGTGGAGGGGAGAGACAAGGGGAGAGGGAGGGATGGATGATGGGGGGGAGGGGGAAAGGGATACGTAGAGAGGAAGAAGAAACAATTGCACATATGGCATAATGAATATATACAGATATCCACGTGAGTGAAAAATCAACTCTTTTTCTTTTGATCTATCTGTCCATACAAACACTCAAACTATTTTAATACAAATCAATCAATGGATAAATAAGTAATGAAATTAACAGAATACGCACGCACGCGAAACTATTCGACCTTCAAAATACCGCGTAACCATGAAAATTTAAGAGGCCATTGAACGCGTGCCAAGATCAATGTAGAAACACTGTACACCATAAATGAGAAGGACACGAAGAGGGAGAGGGAAACACATGCAAATTCTCTCTGTCTCTCTGTATCTCTCTCTCTCTGTATCTCTGTCTGTGTCTGTGTTTCTGTCTCTGTCTCTGTCTCTGTCTCTGTCTCTCTCTTTGTATGTATGTTTGGATGAGAGAGAGAGAGAGAGAGAGAGAGAGAGAGAGAGAGAGAGAGAGAGGGAGAGGAGAGGAGGGAGGGAGGAGGGAGGAGAGGAGAGAGGGAGGGAGGGAGGGAGGGAGGGAGGGAGGGAGGGAGGGAGGGAGGGAGGGAGGGAGAGGGAGAGGAGAGGGAGAGGGAGAGGGAGAGAGAGAGAGAGAGAGAGAGAGAGAGAGAGAGAGAGAGAGAGAGAGAGAGAGAGAGAGAGAGAGAGAAGGGGGGGGGGAGGGAGAGAGAGAGAGAGCAGGCAGACAAACAGACAAATGTACAGCGCAAAGTAGCAAAGTAGAGCGCGCGCGTGCATTAGCATAAACTCATATCATATCAAGTTCTCTTTGACGTCACAGACATTCTTAAAGCAATGTATTTGTTTTACATCATCTTTGTTGCAAGAAACTTGAGCCACTACAAACAAACCACAAACGCACGCACGCACACGTGCATACACGAACACAGTCTCTCCCTCGTTCTCTTTCTTACTGTCTGTCTGTCTGTCTGTCTGTCTGTCTGTCTGTCTGTCTGTCTGTCTGTCTGTCTGTCTGTCTGTCTGTCTGTCTGTCTGTCTGTCTGTCTGTATGTCTCTAAAACAACCCGCTACATCTCTCTCTCGCTCTCACCACCACCTTCCTCTCCTTTCCCTATCACTCCCTTTCCTTTCCACCCTGTTCTTCTTCCCTCCCTTCCTCACTCACTTCCCCTCTCCTTCCTTCTACCCCAATCAATTTTTACCCGACTCCTTTCCTCCTATAGCTGCTGCTGCTGCTGCTGCTCCTCCTCCTCCTCCTCCTCCTCCTCCTCCTCCTCCTCCTCCTCCTCCCTCCCTCCCTCCCTCCCTCCCTCCCTCCCTCCCTCCCTACCTCCCTCCCTCCCTCCCTCCCTCCCTCCCTCCCTCCCTCCCTCTCTCTCTTACAGTCATCACCAGCAAAGACCTCTGACTATATTCCTCACCCCTCGCTCAACCGCCCACAGCCCCGACAGGAGCCATGGGCGGCCCCCTTTGGCACGGTAGACACAAAGCAGAAAAAAGGATGGGAAAAAAGCGAGTCTGGGCGTGCATGTGTCTGTTGGCAAGGGCTCGCTGAATCGGAGGGGAGTGGAGGGGAGGGGAGGGAGGGAGGGAGGGGAGGGGGGAAAGAGGGAGAAGGGGAGGGGAGGGAGGGGAGGGAAAGAGGGAGAAGAGGAGGGCGTGGAGTGGGTGGGAAGGAGGGAAGGAAAGAGGAAGGGAGGGAGGGACAGAGGGAGGGAGGGAATGAGGGAGAGGAGAGGAGAAGAGAGGAGGGGAGGGGAAGGGAGAGAAGGGGAGGGGAAGGGAGAGGAGGGGAGGGGAAGGGAGAGAAGAGGAGAGGAGAGGAGAGAAGAGGAGAGGAGGGGAGAGGAGGGAAGGGAGGGGAGGGGAGGGGAGGGGAGGGGAGGGGAGGGGAGGGGAAACGAGAGAAGAAGAGGGGAGGAGAGAGAGAGAGAGAAAATGAGGGAGAGAGGGGGTGCGTACGTGAAGGAGGGAGGGAGGGAGGGAGGGAGGGAGGGAGGGAGGGAGGGAGGGAGGGAGAGAGGGAGGGAGAGAGGGAGGGAGGAAGGGAGGGAGATAGTGAGGGAAGTAAGGGGGAAGGGAAGGACGGACGGCGAGAGGGAGGGGGGACGTGTGGGTGCAACAGCGTGACAGCCCCGCCCACTCTCACCCCAAACACCCGCCCGCCCACGCATCCAAGCCAGCCAACCACCCACCCAGGACCGTGTTGCCAGCACCCACACCATCACTGCCTGGCTCACCCCAAATCCTCCCCGCCCACACGCCCTCACGCCCTCACGCCCACTCGGTTTTGCGCGAGGGCGGCCTGTCCATCAAACCCGGCGTCCACCACAGGGTCATCCCGAACCAAGGTAACAATGGCGAAAGGAGGAAAAAGGAATAAAACGGGAAATACTAACAAATGAAAGAAACGGAAAAGGAAAAAAAATGAACGAATGAGTGAAACTGAAAAAGAAAGCAGTTGATAAAACGGACAAAGAAAGAAATGAACGACTGAATGAAACAATAAAAGGAATACGCGAACGATAAGAACAGAAAATAAAAACGAAGAAGGACAGAGAGAAGGAACGAAAGACCGTAAAAAAGGCAAGGGAAATGAACGTAAATAACACAAAGAAAGGCAAATATGAAGATAACACAACAGAAAACAGAAAAAAGTAAATCAATAAAGCAAACCAATA
>NC_061850.1:21379142-21381642 GCF_019202785.1 Penaeus chinensis | reverse complement strand
GCGAGAGCGACACATCCAAAAACGCCACGAAAACCAAGAAAGGAAAAAGAGCCCAACAAAACACTATAATGAAAACCCCGAGCTCCTTGAATACAAACTTAAAATCCGAAAATCGACCCCAAGAATACCAATAACCGGCATCCTCGTGAGAAGCCTCCTTCCCTCCCACCCTCTCCCCCCTCCCTCCCTCCCTTCACCCTTACTCCCTCCCAAAAACGCCCGTATCCCCCCTACCCTACCCTCCCCCCCCCCCAACACGACTTCCCGCCTCATACCCACGCGCACGCACTCGCACACACGCATCGAAGAATTAAATTTACAAAACGAGACGAACGTAAGAAAAAAAAAACGCATCAACAGCATCGCAAACTAAAGAAAAAAAAAAACGCGAAAAACTAAAAGCGCGAACTCAAAATGCACGACTTAGGGGAGGAAAACCTGTAAAAGAGATCCAAGAAAATCCGTCCGTTTCAACCGAAGGAAAAGAAAAAAAAGGTGGAACGCGTCCAGGGAAACAAGAGCAACCCCCCCACCAACCCCCTACCCCCCCACCACACCGTATCCCTTAGGACAGTACCTGGGAGGTGATGGTGGTTTGGGAGGAGGAGGAGGAGGAGGAGGAGGAGGAGGAGGAGGAGGAGGAGGAGGAGGAGGAAAAGGAGGAGGAGGAGGAGGAGGAGGAGGAGGAGGAGGAGGAGGAAAAGGAGGAGGAGGAGGAGGAGGAGGAGGAGGAGGAGGAGGAGGAGGAGGAGGAGGAGGGGGAGGGGGAGGGGGAGGAGGAGGAGGAGGAGGAGGAGGAGGAGGAGGAGGAGGAGGAGGAGGAGGAGGAAAAGGAGGAGGAGGAGGAAAAGGAGGAGGAGGAGGAGGAGGAGGAGGAGGAGGAGGAGGAGGAGGAGGAGGAGGAGGAGGAGGAGGGGGAGGGGGAAGAGGAGGGGGAGGAGGAGGAGGAGGGGGAGGGGGAGGAGGAGGAGGGGGAGGAGGAGGGGGAGGAGGAGCGGGAGGAGGAGGAGGAGGAGGAGGAGGAGGAGGAGGAGGAGTGTAAAAAAAGAGGAGAAGGAGGAGGAGGAGGAAGATGAAAGAGAAAAAACAAGAGAAGAAGGAACACAAATAATGATATTAATAATAATAATAATAATAATAATAATAATAATTATTATTATTATTATTATTATGATCATCATTATTATTACTATTATAATTATAATGATAATATGAAGAAAAACAAATTAAGATAATGATGATGATTCCGATGATGACGATAACAATAACAATAATAATAATGTTGAAGAAGAAATCAAAGGGTAAAAATGACATGTAAGAAGAATTAAGCACCAGAGGAAGGAGGAGGATGGGAAGAGGAGGAAGAGGAGGATGAAGAAGAGAGGAGAAGGAAGGGGAGAGAGGATAAGGAAGGGAAGAGGAAGAGGAGGAAGGGAGGAGAAGGAAGGGAAGAGAGGAGAAGGAAGGGAAGAGAGGAGAAGGAAGGGAAGAGAGGAGAAGGAAGGGAAGAGAGGAGAAGGAAGGGAAGAGAGGAGAAGGAAGGGAAGAGGAGGAGGAGGAAGGGAGGGGGAGGAGGAGGAAGGGAGGGGGAGGAGGAGGAAGGGAGGGGGAGGAGGAGGAAGGGAGGGGGAGGAGGAGGAAGGGAGGGGGAGGGGGAGAAGGAGGAAGGGAGGGGGAGGAGGAGGTGGATGGGAGGAAGAAGAGAGGAGAAGGAAGGGAAGAGGAGGAGGAAGGGAAGAGGAGGAGGAGGAAGGGAAGAGGAGGAGGAGGAAGAGGAGGAGGAGGAAGAGGAGGAGGAGGAAGAGGAGAAGGAAGGTAGAAGGAGGAAAGGAGCAGGAAGAGGAGGAGAACAAGGAGACCAAGACAAACAAGGTAAAGGGGTAAGGAGAAGAAAAAAGAACGAGGCGAAGGAGGCATATGCCGAAGACGACGAGAAGAAGGAAGAGGACCCAGTGAGGTATGGACGTACGTACTCCTAAAGTAATAGCTCTATGAAGGAGAGAGAGAGAGAGAAGGGGGGGGGGGGTAATGGGGATAGAAAGATACTTATCCAAGGATAATGCGCCCCATTGTGCGAGGATGCATATCTGCGAGGTAATGTGGCCCGAGCCTTAGATGAGATGGGATAAAAGTGGGGCGCCGGGCACAATGCAGGCGTGGGGGGTGGGGGGTGGGGGAGGGGAAGGAGAGGGGGGCAGCTTCCTCCTGTTGTCTAGCGATTATTGGAGAAATTGGAGATATCTAGATTACTTCTGATCATGAGAACATACACGCTAATCTCCTACAGGTAGGTGTGTGTGTGTGTGTGTGTGTGTGTGTGATGTGTTGTGTGTGTGTGTGTGTGTGTGTGGTGTGTGGTGTGGTGTGTGTGTGGGTTGTGGGGAAAGATAGAGAAGAGAAAGGGGGAGGAGGAGAGAGAAGAGAGAGGAGGGGGAGAGATAGAGGAGAAGAGGAGAGAAAACGAGGAGAGAGAGAGAGAGAGGAGAGAGGAGAGAGAGGA
>NC_061850.1:21371920-21379042 GCF_019202785.1 Penaeus chinensis | reverse complement strand
ATGGAGCCGCGGCTAACTTACGGACCGATAAATCTAGCCGGCCGACGCCCGCGCTGACAACAGTGCCGGTAAAGTCTGAGTTACTAGGCAGATTCACAAGGGAAACACTCCGGCCGCGCTGCCGAGTGACGTCACAACAAGCAAAGCGCTCCCGGCGGACACACGATGAACACTCTTAATTCTGTGGCCCACAATGGACAGCGCTGCGACCCGTGGCCTCTTGGAGGATCGCCGAAAAATGGCCCTTTGTCACGGGAGTACTTGTCGGCCGCTTGCAAGGGCGCCGCTCGGCTCGGACAAGTGTGAATTCGGTCCCGCCATTCCAGGCATTCCTCTCCATAAGAGGGGGGGGGAGGTACTTCTCTCTCTCTCTCTCTCTCTCTCTCTCTCTCTCTCTCTCTCTCTCTCTCTCTCTCTCTCTCTCTCTCCTCTCTCTCTCTCTCTCTCTCTTCTTATTCTCTCACTCTCTCTTATTCTCTCACTCTCTCTTATTCTCTCACTCTCTCTTATTCTCTCTCTCTCTCTCTCTCTCTCTCTCTCTCTCTCTCTCTCTCTCTCTCTCTCTCTCTCTCTTCTCTCTCTCTCTCTCTCCTCTCTCTCTCTCGCTATAACTATCTTTCTACATATCTATTTATCTATCCAATTAGCATTCTCTCCCTCTATCATAATCTCTCTTTCCTTGTCTCTCCCTTTCCCTCTCTTTCATCTTCTCTTATTTTTCTCTCTCTTTCCTCCTCTCTCCTTTTCCCTCTATTTCCTCTTCTCTCCTTTTCCCTCTCTTTCTCCTTCTTCCTATACCTCTCCCCCGTCCCTCTCCCTTATTTTCTTTTCATCCCTTCCCTAGTTATTCTCTTTCCTTCCCTTTCAACGATTATACTTCCGTACCGCCGCTTCCCCTTCTATTTTTTTTTCTGATTTTCATCACCGTTCCACCTTCTTCCCAAATCCTCTTTATTTTCGTTTCAATTTATTCACTTTTCCAATTCCCCTTTTCCTTTATTTCCTGTTTCATTTACACTTCGATCTAACACCTCCCTCTTCTCCCCCCTCCCCCTCTCTTCTCCTTCTGGCTTCCTCCTTCCACACCCTTTAAAAAAAAGGAGGAAGGAAGGAAGAATGAAAACTGGGAGGAAAGAAGAGAAGGACAGAAAGAAAGAAAGAAAGAAAGAAAAAAGAGAGGATGAAAGGAGGAAAGGAAGAAGAAAGAAGGGCAGAAAGAATGAAATTAGGAGGAAAGAAGAGAGAGAAAGAGAAAGAAAAAAGAGAGGATGAAAGGAGGAAAGAAAGAAGTACGAAGGGCATAAAGAAAAAAGAAAAAAGAAAAGAAAGGATGAAAGGAAGGAAGAGAGAAAAAAAAGGAAAAAGAAAAAAGTCTTTCCTCCCATCGCATCCTCCATCTCCTCATTACGCCTGGCACCTTCGCCCTTCCTCTTCATCTCAAACTCGATCTCAAGGTGTGTGGGGGGGGGGGGGGGGGGGGAGGAGGAAGGGAAGGGGGGCTTTTTCATTAAGGTAAAATGGTGGGGGAGGGAGAGGGAGAGGGAGAATTCACGGTGGGCGGAGGGGGGGGGGGGAGGTGTTCTAGAGACTTCTTTAGACTTCCTGAGACTCTGCTAAGGCTCCCGAGTATAACTTCAGGGTGAGTCTATTTCAGTTTCTCCAGAGATCCTCGAGCTTTTACTCCCCTTCCCCCTGAAGCTCTTTAATTAAGGTCCTACTTGACTCCCTCTCAAACTGTTCTAGGTTTCGCCTCTCTCCCCTTATGGAATACGTCTTCAGTTTTTTTTTTTTTTTTTTTTTTTTACCGGTGAAGCTTTTTCCCCTTACTATTATTTCTTTTTTTTTCTGCTATTAATCATTTCTCTTTTCTCTCCACGGTCCTTTTTCTTAATATTGTCCTTTCTCTCTTCACGTTTTTCATAAGTCTTTTCCACCACTTAACGCTATTTGCTTTTATTTCCCTTCAACTCCCCCTCCTTGTCTCTCACGCTTTCTCTCCTCCCCTCTCCATAAATAACGTCCCTCGCCCTTCCTTGCTCCCTGTTAGAAAACGCACCTCAAATCTAAAGAAAAGAAAAGGGTAAAAAAAAAAAAAAAAAAAAAAAAAAGATAGAAAAATCCACACCAATTTTTCCTACCTCCTACATCCACCCCCATTTACCATTTCATTCTCCCCTTCACCCTCTTTACCCCCTTCCACCCCATTACCACAGTTACACCCATACGCCCCCGTCACCACCCACCACCACCACCGCAATATCCCCCTGATCCCCTCCCTTCCCCTCCCCCAGTCCCTCCCTCCCTCCCTCCCCTCCCAGAACAGTTAAATTTCTCACCATCATCCCCGGTGTGACGACCCGGGCACCACACAACAAAGACAGCAAATGCCCCATCGCCCGCAAATGTGTAACAGCGTAAATAGCACCAGGTAAAGGGTATACAGGCCTATTACTGACCAAGGGAAGAGGTGGGTATAGCCATTACGGTACCCACCGGAGGTGGGGGGTACGTCGGAAGGCAAAGCGGGGAAAGAAGGGGGGGGAGGAGCGAGAAGGAGAGGGAGAGAGGGAGGGGGAGAGAGGGAGAGAGGGAGAGAGGGAGAGAGGGAGAGAGGGAGAGAGGGAGAGAGGAGAGAGGAAGAGAGAGAGAGAGATAGACTAAGAGAGGCGGCGATGCCCCGCAACCGAGGCTCGCTGTTACCAACCACTGAGGGGGGGAGGGCAATGGGGGAGGGAGATGTTACCGAGTCGTCACGGTCGGGCCGCGGGAGGAGGCTCCCAGGCCGCCTTCAGAGACCCACTTCCGGTGTTCCTTCGGCTAGAAAATTGCTAGGGGATGACGCATGGTTATTGCGCCACGTAGAAACGGTAGCGAAAGAAGAAAGAAACACGAGGAGACATCACAGATATTTCTATCAAGAGATAACTGTCCCTTTGGAAGCTTCGTTGAGGTCAATGGAAGAGTTGAGCTTATCTGTGGTGGGTGGCCATATTTATGTATGTATGCATGTATGTGTGTAGATCCTATGCATGAATGTATGTATGTATGCATGAATGTATGCATGAATGTATGTATGTATGTATGTATGTATGTATGTATGTATGTATGTATGTATGTATATATATGTATGTATGTATGTATGTATGTATGTATGTATGTATGTATGTATGTATGTATGTATGTATGTATGTATGTATGCATGCATGCATGCATGCATGTATGTATGTATGTATGTATGTATGTATGTATGTATGTATGTATGCATGCATGTATGCATGTATCTATAGTATGACCAAAACACACACACACACACACACACACACACACACACACACACACACACACACACACTCACACTCACACTCACACATACACACACACACACACTCACTCACTCACACACACTCACTCACACTCACACTCACACTCACACTCACACTCACACTCACGCTCACGCTCACACACACACACATAGGTTTACATATAGATATATAGGAAATACTGCGCATTTCCGTCACACGCAGATGCATGGACAGATGAATAGAGAGTAAAACTGATAAAGACACGAGAAAATAAAATTACCGTACTTACAAATCACCTCGTCCACGCACGCTACACGAACACAAACACGTTACCTGCAAAAGATAGAATAATCACATTAATATCTCCAACACACAAAGCCAACTCCAATCCCGAATCGAACGCACGGACGCGCGCAACAAACCCACAACGAAGCGACCCCGCAAACAGAGGCAACAAAGACAACAAATAAACATCCATCACCCATCAGCCGAGTGCAAGAGTTCACCCGCCCAACAAAGCTCGGAACGCCCACCCGACGCCGCCGCCCCACGGGAAAGGGGCGTCGCGTTTCTCACTTCGCCTTACGCCCTCCCCCCTCCCTCCCCCCTCTCCACGTCTTCACTAACCCAGTTTCTCCTCTCCATCTCTCCCTTCGTCTATTCCCCTCTTGTCAATTTTCCCTCCCACTCTTCTTCCTTCCCGCCTTCCCCCTCTTCACTTACCCCCGTTTCTCCTCTCCATCTCTTCCCCTTTATTTCCCTCTTGTCATTCTTCCCTCTCACTCACTCTCCTTACCCCCCTCTTTTCCCTCTTAACTTACTCCGTTTCTCCTCTCCATCTCTCCCTCCTCCTATTCCCCTCTTCGTCATCTTCCCTTCTCCTCCGAGTCTTCTATCCATCTCTCTCACCTATCGTCTATTCCCTCCCTTTTTACCTTTCCCTCTCCTTCTCCCTCAGGTTTCTATCGAACTCTTAACCCCATTTCCTATCTCCCCTCTTACCTTTCCCTCCCCTCTCCCACCTTCTGCCCCCCTCCCCCCCCCAGTCTCCAACCCCACCTCACCCCCACTTCGAACCCTCCTTAAAAAAGGCAGACCACAACCTTAACAGATAAATTACCGAAACACTGTACTCCAGGGAATAATAGGTGGAGAGCAGATACGCGCAGATGATACAGATGAATGATATTGCTTGTCTCTCTATCCCGAGAGAATAATGGTAACAGTATTGCCAACAGATTTAATCATTATGTACGACTAACAGCAGTAATACTATTGGAATATTAATAATCAAGTTTCCAAAAAAAAAAAAAAAAAAAAAAAAAAAAAAAAATATATATAATGACAAAAGTAATCTGAGGAAAAGATAAACTTATGCAATTCTGTGGTTGTAGCAGTATCAATAGTAGTAGTAATAGTAACAGTAGCAGTAGACATTACTGTAGTGACAATAAAAAATATTAATGGCTGTGCTAACGGTAATGGTAACGGTAATGGCAATAAAATAGTAATAGCAGGATGAGCATGAGTACTACTCACGACAACAGGAACAGAGGTGCCTGGAGCAATAACAATCACAACTACGATAAGAATGGTGATATTACCGCGAATAAGTGCAATAATTAAAATATTGAAAATATTAATAGCAACAATGATGACGAAGGTAAGAAAAACAACACGACAACAACAACAACAACAATAATAATAATAACGATAACAATATTAGTAATAATAATAATAATTATTATAATAATAATAATAATAATAATAATAATATCAATAATAATAATAACGATAATAATAACAAAAATAACAACAATAAAAATAACCATCAGTAACAACACTAAAAGTAATAAGAACAATAACAATAAACCCCACGGGATCGTCCGTCGAGGTGGCCATAACCCTTAAACCTTGCCCTTACCCCCCCCCCCTTTAGACCCCCTAAGACTAAACCACCAGCCTTAGCACCTTATCCCAACCCCCCCCCCCCAGTCCCCCTCAAATCCCAACCTTAAAAACACCCACCCCCTCACCCCTCCCCCCCCCACCTCCCTCTCCAAATCCTATCCCTTAAAACCAACCCCTTACCCCCCCCTCCTAAAGCACCCTTTACCCTCACCCCTCTCTAAACCCCAACCACCGTCTCATCTCCTCCCCTCTACTTCTTATCCCTTACCCCCTCTCCCAAAACAGACCATTTCCCCATCACCCTTAAATCACCCTAAAAAGAGATAAGAAAATGAAGAAGAAGAAGGAGAAGATAAGAAGAAGAAGAAGAAGATGAAAAAGAAGAAGAAGAAGAAGAAGAAGAAGAAGAAGAAGAAGAAGAAGAAGAAGAAAAGGTGAAGAAGAAGAAAAAGGAGAAGAAAAGTAGAAGAAAAGAAGAAGAAGAAGAAGAAGAAGAAGACGAAGAAGAAGAAGAAGAAGAAGAAGAAGCAAACGAAGCAGAAGAAGAAATAGCAGACGAAGAAAAAGAAGAAAAAGAAGACGAACTAAAAAAAAAAGAGATAAAAAAAAGTAGTAGTAGAATAAGAAGAAGAATAAAAAAAAAGTCGGCTCGCGTCCGTTGTTCTCTTCGCCCCATAATTCAGCGCGACAGAAAGGCGCGGCGACCCTCTGTGGACTCGCTGAGATTCCTTCATTGTCCCCCCGATGATTTATCGAGGAGAGAGAGAGTAAAAGAGAGAGAGAGGGAAACAGGGGGAGGGAAACAGGGGGAGGGAAAGAGAAGGAAGGGAGAGAGAGAGTAAGAGAGAGAGAGGGAAACAGGGGGAGGGAAAGAGAAGGAAGGGGAGGGAAAGAGGGGGAGGGAAAGAGAAGGAAGGGAGAGAGAGAGTAAGAGAGAGAGAGGGAAACAGAGGGAGGGAAAGAGAAGGAAGGGAGAGAGAGAGTAAGAGAGAGAGAGGGAAACAGGGGGAGGGAAAGAGAAGGAAGGGGGAGGAAAAGAGGGGGAGGGAAAGAGAAGGAAGGGAGAGAGAGAGTAAGAGAGAGAGAGGGAAACAGGGGGAGGGAAAGAGAAGGAAGGGAGAGAGAGAGTAAGAGAGAGAGAGGGAAACAGGGGGAGGGAAAGAGAAGGAAGGGGGAGGAAAAGAGGGGGAGGAAAAGAGGGGGAGGGAAAGAGGGGGAGGGAAAGAGAAGGAAGGGAGAGAGAGTGGGAAAGAGGGAGAGGGGAAGAGGGGGGAGGGAAAGAGGGAGAGGGTAGGAAAGGAGAGAGAGGAAGGGAGGGAGGGAAGAGGGGGAGGGAGGGAGGGAAGAGGGGGAGGGAGGGAGGGAAGAGGGGGAGGGAGGGAGGGAAGAGGGGGAGGGAGGGAAGAGGGGAGGGAGGGAGGGAAGAGGGAGAGGGAGAGGGAGAGAGAGAGAGAGAGGGGGGAGGAGGGAGGGAGAGGGAGGACGGGAGGGAAGGAGGGAGGGAGGGAGGGAGGGAGGGAGGGAGGGAGGGAGGGAGAGAGAGAGAGAGAGAGAGAGAGAGAGAGAGAGAGAGAGAGAGAGAGAGAGAGAGAGAGAGAGAGAGAGAGAGCAGAGAGAGAGAGAGCAGAGAGAGAGAGAGCAGAGAGAGAGAGAGCAGAGATAGAGCACAGAGATAGAGCAAAGAGAGAGAGCAGAGAGCAGAGAGCAGAGAGAGAGCAGAGAGCAGAGAGAGAGCAGAGAGAAAGAGCAGAGAGCATAGAGCAGAGAGAGAGAGTAGAGAGCAGAGAGAGAGTAGAGAGCAGAGAGAGAGTAGAGAGCAGAGAGAGAGAGTAGAGAGCAGAGAGAGAGAGTAGAGAGCAGAGAGAGAGAGTAGAGAGCAGAGAGAGAGCAGAGAGAGAGCAGAGAGAGA
>NC_061850.1:21361920-21364420 GCF_019202785.1 Penaeus chinensis | reverse complement strand
GAGAGGAGGAGAGAAGGAGAGAAGGAGAGAAGGAGAGAAGGAGAGAAGGAGAGAAGGAGAGAAGGAGAGAGGAGAGAGGAGAGAGGAGAGGAGGAGAGAAGGAGAGAAGGAGAGAAGGAGAGAAGGAGAGAAGGAGAGAAGTAGAAAAGGAGAGAAGAGGAGAAGAAGAGAGAGAGAGGGAGGAGGTCAAACAGGATCGTTATAAACTGGCAGAGGTCACGGGCAGGCTGTCACATGTATCCTCCCCGAGATGAGGATTTCGAGGCTGTCCACTACCTGAGCCACGCGGGAGAGGAAGTGGGCGGGCGGGGGGCGGGGGGTTGTGGGCAGTGTATTTGCAGGTATTTTAGTGTGTGAGTAAGAGGGGGAAGAGGAGGAGGAGTGGAAAGAGGAGGAGGAGGAGGGGGGTTAGAGGAGGAGGAGGAGGAGGAGGAGGAGGAGGAGGAGGAGGAGGAGGAGGAGGAGGAGGAGGAGGAGGAGGAGGAGGAGGAGAATGGGAAAGAGGAGGAGGAGGAGGAGGGGAAAGAGGAGGAAGAGGATGGGAAAGAGGAGGAGGAGGAGTATGGGAAAGAGGGGGAGGAGGAGTATGGGAAAGAGGAGGAGGAGGAGGATGGGAAAGAGGAGGAGGAGGAGGAGGAGGAGGATGGGAAAGAGGAGGAGGAGGAGGATGGGAAAGAGGAGGAGGAGGAGGATGGGAAAGAGGAGGAGGAGGATGGGAAAGAGGAGGAGGAAGAGGAAGAGGATGGGAAAGAGGAGGAGAAGGAGGAGGGGAAAGAGGAGGAGGAGGAGGAGGAGGAGGAGGAGGAGGAAGGGAAGGAGGAGGAGGAGGAGGAAGGGAAGGAGGAGGAGGAGGAGGAAGGGAAAGAGGAGGAGGAGGAGGAGGGGAAAGAGGAGGAAGAGGAGGAGGAGGAAGGGAAAGAGGAGGAGGAGGAGGAGGAGGAGGGGAAAGAGGAGGGGGAGGAGGATGGGAAAGAGGAGGGGGAGGAAGACGAGGCGAAAGAGGAAGAGGAAGGGGAAAAGAGGAAGAGAAGAAACGTAAAAGAGAACGGAGGACGACGAAGGATGCCAGCCTAAGCCCTGCCTGACCCCCGCACCTCCCCGTTCCACCCCCCCCCCCCTCCGGCCGAAGCGAGAGCCTCATCATCAGCCATTGCCAATTTGCATGTCATAATCGCCGTGCGCCTCCATTCAGAATATTCATGATGACAACCGTACCTGCAACTGCATAATGAAGCGGGCAAAGTAGTAAGTTATTACAGTTGCTTCGTGCCATCAGCCCCACCGAGTGCTCGCCCGTGGACAGGTGGAGTTTGTCTTCCGTAATTCGTTAAAAAAAAAAAAGACGTACTATGTAGTAAACACCATTACAATTGGCCATTTAGCATCTAAACAAATAACGAAGTATATATACACCATGCCTAAATATGTCCCGAACGCGCGCATTTCCTTAAAACAAATAATAATAATAATAATAATAATAAAAAAATTGTCGCCCACAAAATATCAATTTCAACTACAAGACGGTAATTCGCAATAACTATTATGAACCAATACTATGCACGAGAAAAAAAAATGAATAATTAGATACTGTGCGTGTATGTGTACTTGTACTTGTGCGTGTGTGTCTACGGCATGATGTAACCCCCCGCCCCCCAATGACACGCTTAATCCGAAGACGTAATAACAAGGCCTTGGTGTCTTAAAGCGGCGAGAATGAGGGAAGCGCCGCGCGGAAAAGGAGGAGGGACGCCGTCATCTAAAAACGTTCCCTGAGGAGGAGGAAGAAAATGAAGAGGTTGATGAAGAATATCACGAGGAGGAGGAGGAGGAGGAGGAGGAGAGGGAGGAGGAGGAGAGGGAGGAGGAGGAGAGGGAGGAGGAGGAGGAGAGGGAGGAGGAGGAGAGGGAGGAGGAGGAGGAGAGGGAGGAGGAGGAGGAGAGGGAGGAGGAGGAGGAGGAGAGGGAGGAGGAGGAGGAAAGGGGGGAGGAGAAGGAGAGGGAGGAGGAAAGGAGGATGAGGATGAGGATGAGGATGAGGAGGTGGAGGAGGAGGAGAGGAGAGGAGGAGGAGGAGAGGGAGGAGGAGGAGGAGAGGGAGGAGGAGGAGGAGAGGGAGGAGGAGGAGGAGAGGGAGGAGGAGGAGGAGAGGGAGGAGGAGGAGGAAAGGGGGGAGGAGAAGGAGAGGGAGGAGGAGATGGAGGATGAGGATGAGGATGAGGAGGTGGAGGAGGAGGTCAAGAAGGAAGAGGAGGAGGAGGAGAAGGAGGAGGAAAATGAGGAGGGGGAGGAGGAGAAGGAGGAGGGAAGGGAGGAGGAGGAGAGGGAGGAGGAGGAGGAGAGGGAGGAGGAGGAGGAGAGGAAGGAGGAGGAGGAGAGGGAGGAGGAGGAGGAGAGGGAGGAGGAGGAGGAGAGGGAGGAGGAGGAGGAGAGGGAGGAGGAGGAGGAGAGGGAGGAGGAGGAGGAAAGGGGGGAGGAGAAGGAGAGGGAGGAGGAGATGGAG
>NC_061850.1:21351920-21356920 GCF_019202785.1 Penaeus chinensis | reverse complement strand
CAGCCTTTCACATCTGCATTACAATGGCCACAACTCATCAACAACATCTGCATCACAATGGCAAGAACTCATTAAAATCTCGAAATTGAGTCATTACTCTTAAAAATGAAATATAATGTAAATGACGCAAGTTATCAGAAAATAAAGTACATAGTATCTACATGCATTATCTAAAATGCAGTACACTATATATTGATTAATATAATTTTTTAACCAATATTTTGATCCTTACACAACACTAAAATGCCTACTAAATCTTTATCAAATATCAAAATATTTTAATAAATTCTCCTTATGCAAATTTCATGAAGAAATATCTTGAAAACAACCCAGGGCACTGCAAACACGACAAGAAAAGTCAATAACATAGCTGGAATAATGGCCTGCCTTTAACCCATTGCTTGCGGTTTTATGCACTGTCCACTGTACCTTTTATGAAATTTGTGTACACATACAGCTAAGCCATCTGTGTTCCCTCAAGAACACATCTGATTTCCCCTTACCTTTAATATTTTCATTTTTCCCTGATGCTATTACTACTGATCTTGTTATCATCATTACGATGCTGTCAAAATATTAATAACAATAAAAAATGAGAGAAAATCTTTCCAAAAATCAGAGAAAAGGGTTAACAGGTGATATAATAAACTAAAATGAACTTGACATGGTATGCTAATTATCCCATCCACTACCATTAGTTTAAAGCATATCCAATGAAGTGTTCATTATCATTTATCTGTTACTGTTACTCATGGAAAATATTCTAATAGATGAAACAGTTTGAGAACTTAGTTTCCTTTATCTTACTATTATTTTTTGCTATCCTTTCTGCCTTAACCCATAAAACATTATTGTTAAATAAAATTTAAACAGATGTTACAATTTAGCTTTCATATTTATATGAACGTGAAGTTCCTCTTGAACTTTTCATTCTAATAGCTAACTAAATTACATTAATTCATATTCATACTGTTGAGCAAAATATCTCATTAAGAAAATAATTTAAACATTCAACAAACTACAATCACATTTATACGTAATACTTAGGGACTATCACACTTCTTTTAGGGAAATATGTATCACTTGGATATTTATACAATTCTGTTAAAATACATACAACAATGTGTACAATTCTTAATCCAATGGGATCAGATGCATGCATGCGCCCATACACACACACCCACCCACATGCTTGCACACACACACACACACGTACATGCACACGCATGCACACTCCCTCACCTCTCTTTCTTAAAAAATCCTTCTGTGGTAACTATATTTGGATATTTGATTTAAACATATCAACTTATATAAAAAATTACATAAAACAAAAAATGGGAAAACAATAGCATTTCTATAAACTTGTTTTGTGTATTACAAATCATAGCCCATAATGGTGATATTTGTCATAGAAATCTATGTTAAATTTACAATTCATGCTATTTAAAATGGGTAAAGCATATAAATTCTATATTATGTTCTGTTCAGTCTTCTTATCTCTCCACTCTAAATTGTTCTGTTGATATCTGGTCACACCATAAAATCTGGTAGCTTAGTTTTAACAATTTCAACATTCCATGTAAATATTTACCAAACCTTCATCTGCTTACAACTTTGTGGAAAAAAAAAGTCCCTGATCCCTCTGACCCATTTCAGAAAGCACATTTACATTCTATTCCAACTGTTTACTCTAACACAAATCATCCTTCCCTATATCCACATTCATGCTACTTGCTATAAACACACAGCCATGTCTGCGCATGTCTTCATGTATGCATATGCTCAAGGTCACATAAATGCATGTGTGTAAATATGTACACATAAACATATTTACTATTACAGATAAAACTTTGAGTATACTATATTCAGAAAAACACTTCCAATCATGTATGTGATCAGCATTAACTTACAAGATTAGTTAAATATCATACTCACTGAATTAAACTGACACATCAAGATGGAGCACTAACCAAGAGTGAAATTCAGTATGATACAAAGCTTACAGAATACAGGCATTTGTGAGGCACTGAAAGCTTAAATTCTGTTCTTCTATTGCTGGTACTGCTTTGATCCAATACACTTTCTTCATTATCTGCTTTAACTTTCAAACACTTTCAAATTTTCTCAAACTATATTTGTATTACAATTCTGCATTGAGGAAATCAATATTAGATACAAAATGCACACTTTTCTTAGCTCACAATAGCATCCTTACATTTAGATTAACACTACTTCGAACATACACCAGTATGTACCTTTAATGCTTTACAGTACTGGTAATGTACCAATATCTATTGGCAAAATCAATATTCTCCAAATAAAGATTCATGTAAATAAAGTAGCACAATTCATTTTCCAATACCTGAGTCCTAGTTCATCAATTTTCAATAAGATTATAAAACATACGGTAAATGTTAAGTTTCATCCAGCCTCCGACTTTCGAAACCACTTTTTTTGGAGTGTAATCTCCCCTCGTAGTTTAACGCTGTTATGCTGTTGCTTTCCGTCGCATTTGACTCGTTGATGAGTAGCGGAACTTGTATTCCCTGACGGCAAAGTTGATCAAATGTGTAAGATTCGGCTTCGCACTGTATTAAGGGGGGGTAATTAGCATGATTTACACACAGAAAAACAAGAAAAACACTAAATTAACTTAAAATCGGGTTTGTTGAAACTCTACGGGGACAGTGGCCATGTTTCACCTATGCAATTACGGTATACAATTCGGCGGTTAAATCCAGGATTATTTTTTGCCTGATTGACGGACAATACAAATGAATCAAACCATGTTTGGGCACAATCAACTTTTCAATATGAAAATGCGTTTCGAAAGTTTCCAGATGACCGTTTCAAATTCATACACAAGCTTCATTAATAGTTCCTCAAATAACAACGGTATTTTGATTGACTGCGATAATAAATACAAAGCAAAGAAACAAAAAAAAGCGCTACTGACAGTTACGTGTCGCGCACGGAGACCGTGCCGCAACGGCACACGCAGTCTCCGTGAATTTTATTCTCAAACAAAAAACTTACACATTTTTGTAACACACCTTGCAAACTTTAGTGATGATTGTCGTCAAATATGGTAACCGTTCAATACTTATACTTGTCTTAAAATGTAAGATGGAACTTATTGACCTTTGCCTGAGCCGAAAATACTTCGGAGGCCGTGGCGAGGCTTCAGGCCGCGCAGCCAAGCCTTATTGCTCGTCCCGCGGAATTATGAAAGCTTTAGCCTGATTTCGTCGCGCGCGGCCACGACACCCACTGCGGTCGGTTGCAATAGCCAAATCGGAAATAATTTGTATTAATAATGCATGTATTATTATCCTATTAAAAGTATGCATTTTTATTACATTAATTGGCTTATTACTTGAAATGTACTTCGTGCAATAACTATGTAGATTTCGCCGGTTCTCGTTAAACGTTACTTAAATTTTACTAACCTTATATCGTCCCGTCTCCGTTATTAAGTTTTACAATAACACGTCCTCGGCGTAGCAATATTTCCAGTTATACGTGTATTTCGCAATTTGTAAACATTTCTGCCGGCTACTATATTTTTTTTTCACACGTACACTTCCTTGACCACCGGACAGATACACACTAAAGGTTTTCCATGGGCGAGGGCAGGGCTTTCCGAAAAAACTGTTTTTGATTGGTCAGAAAACTGTGACGTCATTGCCTGAAGTTTTCATTGGCTAGAATTTCTCAGTCTGTAATCGCCAAGTTGTCAGTAATTGGTCGTTATACATGGTGTCCTTGTCTTACTGTTTCACACATTAATAATTTATTATCGGTATTTCAGAAGAAATATGTCTTTACGTGCGCGAAAAAAGGTATTTGCTTTGTATTAGGTTTTATTTTACCATATGCATACAAGCAATCAGGTAAGTGTGAGCTCTTACCCGATTTTAATCGCTCTCTGAAGAACTACCATCCAGAGGAACTGTGTGGGGGGGGGGGGGAAGGTGACGGAAGAATTCTTTCTTTCCCGCCTTGCGGCGTGTATAATTCTGCCGCTTGTGAAAAACATGAATTAATCAATTCTTTTTCAACACCATGTAACCATGGTGTTGTAGGTTACGGTAGGCAGCCCATCCATCACCGTATATCACACTGTCTGGTTTTATATATTTCTTAATAAGGGGTATGAGCGTGTCTGCACTGCGGTCAGTGTCAACCAATGGCACAATTAATTTCCTTTTACTCACACGCTCAATACCCCCAAAGACCCACACCTGGCTCTTCTTCTTTATGATTTGCGAAGTTCTAGCTTCGCCCGGGACCTGGCTCAACTGTCTGCCCCTCTTATACTTACGGCGCACGAGCAGCGTCTCGTCTATCTCAAGTATTACACCGGCACCTCCTATTGAATTTTGATTTTGTAACCAATATTCGGTTACTTCAGAACAAAAACTCCTCCAATCTACGCTAGTTGGCTTAGAAACGTGCCTTTGTAATCGCTGGTCGATAAAACGCAACTTTTACGCCGTTTTGTCTTTGCTATTTTTTCTATCTGCCACAATACCATATATGTCGATCTTCACGATATTTGCAAGGTAAATCGCAATGCGGGCAACTTACCGCTCTTGGCAAAACACCGTGTGCTCTCAGGAACTCTACAGCGTTATCATTTTTTTTCTTCAAAATAATCAGATATAACTCTATAGTAATGCGGGTCACAACCTACGCACCTGAGATCCATTTTGAGCAAAGATTTGGTATATTTGCTTTCCTTGCCTTGTGATTGGTTTATAGCATTTCCTGTAATGCTTTTGGCTTTCGTGACAAATGTCACGCGGATGTGGTATTGAATAAAAGTTTCAAAAGGTTTCGTGCGCTGTTCATGCGGTAACATTGTTGATTTTGAAAATCGCGCGCAATTCTTCAGTTCCCTCTTGCCCGTAATATGGACCATACACATCGATTTGCGCAGAGTAAGAAATGTCATAATTACTGTAAATACTCGATTTTATGATGGTATTACTCGTGTA
>NC_061850.1:21331920-21339420 GCF_019202785.1 Penaeus chinensis | reverse complement strand
AATATATATATATATATATATATATATATATATATATATGTGTGTGTGTGTGTGTGTGTGTGTGTGTGTGTGTATATATATACATATAATATATATATATATATGTATTTTTTTTTGTGTGTGTGTATGTGTGTATGTGTGTATATGTATATAAATAGATAAATATATATATATATATATATATATATATAGACATATATACACATTATGTATATATATACATCATATACATATATACATATTGGATATATATATATATATATATATATATATATATGTATATATTTATATCACTGTGTGTCTATATATATATATATATATATATATATATATATATATATATATATATATAAGTGTGTGCTTATATATATACATATAAATATGTATAAATATATATATACATATATATATATATATGCATGTATATATTGTATAGATTTATATATATGTATATATCATATATATTCATACACACGCACGCACACACACATGCATATTATATACATTTTATATACGTATATATAAATATTTATATAAATGTATATATAGGTATATATCCATACACACTCGTGTATATTGTATACGTTTTATATACGTATATATAACTATACACACACACGCACGCGCACACACACACACACATATATGTATGTATATATATATATATATATATATGTATACATACACACATATGAAGATATTAAGGTACTTTGTCATCATTATCATCATTTCCATCATTATCATCACCAGAGCATTGACTGGAAAACAAATTCTATTGAGAACATCCTATAATTTCTTTCTGCTTCTTTTCTTCTGATAAATATCTGATATTTGAAGAGAATGGATGATTGATTTATCTAGATTAGGATTGTATACTATATACTTCACGCTCATTTTATTTTTCATATGTTCCAGTTCTTTTAAATATATTACTACAAATGTCTTCCCTCTTGCCTCCAGACAGCAGAGCATAAGAGAGGTTTATTTCAGGTGATTGTAGCCCCAGAGGAATTATAATCCTAAAAGAGGGATTTTTGACAGGTGAGGAATGATGGAGGGAAGGGGGGGGGTGTTCAATCAGGGGAGGAATTGGGAAGGAATTTTAGTCCGGAGAGGAGACGCTGACGGTACTGGAGATCATGTTTTGACAGGGAGACGTTGGGGGAGAATTTCATTCAGGGGAGGAACTGGGGGAAATGTAATGGGTAAATTTCTGTATTCGTATAGTTAGCTGACATTGCTATATAAAGTGCAGTATCGAAATAACGTTATTCGTTTAGTTACTCTGGACCAAATAGTGCATCAACTTGATGGAAGTTTACTGTTCTAACAGTATAATGTTTTCTTTCTCTGAATTTTATCACACTCCACTGAACAAATATAGATTTCATCGACTGTAGCAGTCAGTGCTAGAGTGAAAAATACAACAGTAAAAATATTTTTTATCTTATGATATAAGATCAGTGCGAATTTTCAAATCTGGATGGCCAGGGGAGAAAATGGCAAGCCTGGGTTCGCTAGGAGAGGAATGTGACACTGTGAACCATTACTGTGGGCAGGCGAGAGTAACTACGCAAAGAGGTCTTTAACTGTCACGAAAAAAGAGTGATTCAAGATAATGAATTGGCATGCTGTCTAATGGGGGCGCCAGAGGAACAGGCTAACATGCACAGGGAAATAGGAAGAAAACACATACTGTGTAGTAAATTATCAGATGATTAATTTTCTTAACTATATATGTGCACATATAAATTACACATATTTGTACATATAGATATATCTATAAACATCTTGCAAAAGTATCAAATATTATATAAAGAAAGAAGTGGTGAAAGATCCAATATTATAATAGTCCTACCAAAATCAAACTCCGTTTTCTTTAAAGACACCCAGCGTCAGCAACAAAATGTCTGCCTGACACTTGGGCTTCTCCGAGTGACAAAAGGCGAGGCTGATATATTAGGCTCGAGTGTATACCGATAAGACTGTAATATGACATTAACTTCGTGTCTATTTATATTCTGGGCTATCTCATCTTAGTATCTAATTGTCTTTAGAGAAAACACAAATACAGTAGCGTGAGGCAGTCACGAGTGGATTTTTATTTTTCTAAACACAGTCACTCTGGAACCGAACGTCGTCCTCGGTGACTTAGGCCTTGATGAAAGAGCCATCACCTCTCGAAAACACATATGTGGTTATGTTCTCACATACCTTGGGACATCGCTTCGAACTTTCGGAAATGTCGGAATTTATGATCCCTCATTCCCCGTAGTCATGCCATTTGTATCTTTTCTTATTTTGACATAAGAAGTTTAAAATTTGCGAACGCGCATATATATATATAAATGATATATATATATATATTATATTATATATTATATATACATATGTGTTTGTTGGCTTATTTATATTGTAAAAGGTAATGGCTCATGCACACGCGCACACACGCGCGCGCGCACACACACACACACACACACACACACGCACACACACACACACACACACACACACACACACACACACACACACACACACACAGTCATACATTCATACATACACACTCACTCACTCACTCACGCGCGCGCACACACACACACACACACAAATACAAACACGCACGCACACACACACACACACACATACACACACACACACACACACACACACACACACACACACACACACACACACAATTACAGTCTTACATTCATACATACACACTCACTCACTCACGCGCGCACAAACACATGCACGCGCATACACACACACACACATACATATGTATGTATGTATGTATGTATGTATGTATGTATGCATTTAAGCATGACGGGCATAAGAGAAGCAGGCGAAAAAAATGCTCGACATAAAAGTGTTCAACAACACGGGAAAATTGTGTGCCAGCGCTCTCTAATTCTGCGGCGCACCTGCTACATCCCTCTCAATCAACACCCACGCCCTACCACATTTCATGTCTTCTTCTCCCTTCTTCTATGTCTCTTTTTACCATCTGTGGCAATCGCGATTTTGCTGAGCATGCTCTTTTTATCACATAACTGTTTGGAACTCTGTGTCAGTGAATAAGATTTGATTTTGTGCCAACTTTACTCGATAGAACCACTGTGGATGGGCCAGGGCGTTATTGATTATTATTGCCATTACTGATTATTGATTATTATTGGTTATTGATTATTATTGATTATTATTATTATTGATTCAGTGAGGCACGTGTTTACATCGGAGAGAGAAATATTCAATACAAAGATGTGAATTATTTGTGAATTATGATGCATCATATTATATTCGTTACTGTCATTCATAATTTACGGGAATATGAGATAATGTATACAACGTCTTGCCTTTTTACGTGCTTAAAATGGATCTGTTTTGGAACTGAGGCATCCTAAAATATAAATACGTAGTCGCATACCTGGATGACTGGATGTGCAGCCTCACCATACTCTCGGCATATGCTTGTCTTACCCATTTTCTGTCTCATCTGTTACGGGGATGGAGGCTGTTTCGTTGCTCGGCATGGGACATGGGGCATCTACAGGTGATGCAGACTGGCGAGATTACTCTTCCTCTCAGGGTGGAATTGTGTTGGGGATATGCTCTGAGTTGTAGCCTTGTGTGTGTGTGTGTGTGTGTGTGTGTGTGTGTGTGTGTGTGTGTGTGTGTGTGTGTGTGTGTGTGTGTGTGTGTGTGTGTGTGTGTGTGTGTGTGTGTGTGTGTGTGTGTGTGTGTGTGTGTGTGTGTGTGTGTGTGTGTGTGTGTGTGTGTGTGTGTGTGTGTGTGTGTGTGTGTGTGTGTGTGTGTGTGTGTGTGTGTGTGTGTGTGTGTGTGTGTGTGTGTGTGTTTATATATGTAAATACACTCATACACATATGGACTGCTGCCTTGTAGTTTAGTCCATGTGCGGTCAAAGGCTATGGGAGTTCACCCAAAACTTAACAACTGCTGCCTTGTAATTCAGTCCGTGCATGGCTAGAGGCTATGGAAGTCCAACCTATACAAAACAATCAGCTGCCTTGTGGTATCTTTAAGATGAAAAGGCTTCGGGAGTCAACCTTGAGGAAAAATCCGGAGCCGGAGTCCCGAAGGCAGTTTGTTGTCGCTTGCGACCTCGTTCTGGCAACTCCTGCCAGGCCGTTGGTGCCAAACCGTATCGGTCTATGCAGTTCCTTTGGATCCGTCAGCTGCGTGGAGAAAGGGAGCATGCTGCATGGGCAACACCTTGCTCCTCACATCCTTTCGCCCAGGCACTGACTATATATATATATATATATATATATATATATATATATATATATATGTGTGTGTGTGTGTGTGTGTGTGTGTGTGTGTGTGTGTGTGTGTACACGAACACGTGTGTGTGTGTGTATACACACACACACACACACACACACACACACATATATATATATATATATATATATATATATATATATATATACATATATACATATATATATATATATATATATATATGCATGTGTATTTATATATATATATATTTATATATATATATATATGTTATATATGTACATACATATATATATATACACATATTATACATATACATAAACATATATGTATATCTATGTATATATATACATATATATAAATGTATATATGTATGTGTATATATGTATATATGTAAATATGTATATATTTACATATATACATATATATAAATATATACATATATAGTTTTTTTTCTTCTACATGCATTACTTTAATAGGATATCCTCTGCTTGTAGTCGGGATACAACCTACAACCTAGAGGGAAGCAATTACTGTACTGCATTTATGTATGTATATAGATAGATAGATAAATAGATGTAGATGTAGTTGTATATATATATTTTTTTTATTTATTTATATATATACTTATATATTTTTTCGATAATTGAGATGATGCATTTAAAAAACTAGTGATTATCCGCTGAATACAAACCGTACGATAAACTTACTTATCAGATAATGAGCATCACCAATCTGCCAACCTGTTACAGGTACATCTTCGCCCCAAACGAGAGAGAAAGAGGGAAAGGTTCATTATATCTACGTCTTGTAAACTTGGTACAGAGGTTCTCAAATTGGGGTACGCTTACTCTCTTGCCCTTGCTTGAGCTTGCCCCTGCGAAAAAAAAAAAAATGGATACGTATGGTATTTTCCCTATTAATATAATTCTGCATACGCATGTCATTTTTGGTGCAGAGAGAAAAATAAACGATTTCCAGGGAAACGCTAGTACTGTTCTCTAACAGGATGATGATTTGCATCAGTAAGCTTTGTCAGTAAAGAAAAAAATCACGTGGTTTTGTAATTAATACACACGATACCAATGTTTTTTTTGTGGTATTTCAGCATTTCAGGGTTGCGAAAACTGGTTTGGAAGGGGTGCGTACAATCAAATAGGTTAAGAATCATTGCCCTAGAGGTACTGTAAGACTTAACATTCAGATTACCATCCACGGACGCGGATGCGGATGCTAATCACGCATCTTGAATAACTAGACACTGTGTATATCGCTGATGGGAGTGAGTGAGTGAGTAAGTGAAAGACTTGAAATAATGAGTAAATGGTTTAAGAGAGGGAAAATCATGGCAACAAATATTTGAAATTGTAGTATTCGTATATTCTTGGTTTCCATTTAAGTTACATTCAGTTACGGCTAAAGCTATCCATACTCGCATCCACACTCCTCAGAGATAAACATCCTCGTCTACAGATAGTATCTATCCGCATCCGCACAAATTGAAAATAAACATCCGCATCGACATATACTGATGATAAGTAGACGCATCCGCAATTACTGGTTGGTCAGTAATCCTTACAAGTCTAAATAGAAATGCAAATAAAAGCTGCAAGGCGTACGCAGTTGGTGATGCAAGGCTCCAAGGTGGTTCGGTACTGACTAACGTGTTGCAACCTTTGCGTACATAGTCAGCCCCACGTTGTCCCCTGTCCGTCGCCTGCTCCGAAAGCACCCTAATGTCGTTGGATAGAAAGTAATAGAAAACCACCTTTACGTTCGTGGTCTAGGATTTCCTAAACGTTCTTACGGAGCCGTTTGTCGTTCGGTTCACAATGAGACTTGGAATAAAAATATATATTCTGGAATTTCGGATCGTTTGCCCATTAATGATTCTTTTTTCGAAATTACATTATAATTCGCATTCTGATATGTGCGCATATATCGCTTATCATTTTGCGTGTTTTGCGACGTGATGTCAGATTTGGTAGTGACAAGAGACCGAATTTATTCCAATGACGTCATAACCTTGGCCGTGTTCGCGTAATACTCATCTTTATGCAGTGCTGTTCATGGATGCTGATGTCGCGGGATTTCCGACCTTTGGAATACGAGGTAATTTTGTAAAATTACTCGCATAACTTTATAATTTTATCACTTTATTTACTTTGCGTCAGTTTGTTCTACAGAAGTGAAAGAACAAATTGTAGAGCATACATATGACGTAATAAAATAATAATAATAAGTAAAATAATAAATGAAGAAAAAGTCAAGTGAAGATGAATTAAATACAAGTAGTGGATAATAAAGAAATAATACTATAAATATAATTAAACAAAACGTGCATATATAACTGAAAATATGACACTCAAAAGAAATCCGAAGAAACGCGAAATGAAACACCTGCAGTGACAAAGGCATAACAACTACAGAACTGGTCTTACATAATGATACCATTATTAAAAACTGATTCTTGTGTTTTCAGGAACGGAGCCACATTGGCAACTGCACTGAGGATGCCGCGGTCAAAGGTAAGTGGGAGAGTCTTCAGTATTATCATTTACATTGATTTCTTCCTTTCTCTGTGTTTAGAATGGTAATAATAAAAGTAATAATGATAATAGCAATGACGATGATAATGATAATGATAATTATAACAGTACGGGTATAACTACTACTACTACTACTACTAGTACAACTACTACAACTACTACTAATAGTAATGACGATAATTATTATGATAACAAATATTGTTATTAGTAGCAGCAGTAGTATTACTATTAACTTCATCAGTATTATTATCTTTGTTATTCTCATTATTATCATTGCTATTACTCTTACTACTAGTATTATCATATTCATTTCATATTCATATTTATATATATCATCATTAGTAGTAGTAGTAATAATAGCAGCAGTAGTAGTAGTATTCAGGACAGAAAGTTTCTAGAAAATTCAGATTCTCTGAGTATTCTAAAGAGCCAGCTTTAAGATCTGGAAGAGTTGATATCAAAAATAACTATAAGAATTAAATCAACTATACTGAAAAGTATATTATAACTTGCTCACTTGGGCTCTTATTATCATCCTCAAAAGTGGACCTCTTCTAAATTATGATCAGCTCCATTATCAGAAATTATATAATCATCACTGCGAGGGCAATTCAACAAACCTTTAAAGTGGTAAGAAAGAAATGTAAATTTCTTGTCATTTAAATTTTTAAAAAAATAATAATAA
>NC_061850.1:21319420-21324420 GCF_019202785.1 Penaeus chinensis | reverse complement strand
AACAGCTTATGCTGAATCACGGCGTGCAAATGCTGATGTGTTTTCATTCTCGAAATAAGCAAGATTTTGAGGGATATGGTAATATGTTAACCATCCCTTCTTTATTTTGCATAGGCAGCTCGTAAGTGTTATGTGACGGTAGTCTTGAGGAAGGGTACCGCCTGTTTTTTTAATTTTTTGTGAAGGTAGTGCAAGGGCTTCACGCCAGTGGGGAGGAAAGTTTTCGGTTGTTCATATGTTATTGAATATTGAGAGGAAGAAGGACAAGGAATAGGTGGAAGGTATTGTAACGTACGGTAATGTATACCGTCTGGGCCTCCGTGAGTGTTGCGGCATGACTGTGATGCATAATAAATTTCAGAAGAAAAAGGGGCATTATAAGATTCTGTTTATCTGATTTTATGGAAGATATGTGAGGAGAAAGATAAGAGCCACAAGTGACCTAGTTAAATTAGGCACAAAGTACAGTAGCTCCTTTTCAGGGTTAGAGATGAGGATATTTCGGTTATGGAGGATGTTTACTTTATAGTTTACTGATCGCCAGACTGCAGAGACAGGTGTAGATGAAGTTATGGAGGAAATATAATTTCGTCAGTTGTTTGTGGTGTTGAATGTGGTGTGTGGGACGTACGGTGAAGATGAGCTGATGCCATTTTAAATGATATGAGGCTTGTTCCAAGCACTTTGGCACTTTGGTTCCACCATGGAACACACTTGGAAGTGTAAGTTGGAAAATATAGGGAATGGCTGTATAGGATACATTTAGGATATTGGCTGTGAAATATAGAAGCATGTCTGAAGTGGAAGAGAAGGACGCTGGAGGAAGCTCTGTCTAAGCACCAGCGAGAGGGAATTGGGAATTGGACATGGGAAATACGAGAAAGAATAGGGAAGTGGGAAAGGAGGGGGGGAAGTAGATTGTGATTCAGTGGTGGATAAAAATGCGAGCAGCTGTGCAATGTATAATGGTTTATAAGGCAGGTATAACATACAGTGTTTTATTATGGACAAGTATGGAGGAGGCAGGTAGAGAGTGAGGGGATGATACAAAATGGTAATTGGGAATTGGCACTGGGGGATGTGTGAGGAAGGTTTCTTGGAGGGAGACAATGGATGGGTTACAGGAAGATAGGAGGTCAGGTCTGTGAGAAAGGAAACCTTGAATATCCCCCTGCAGAAGAGTCATTATGAAATAATCAACAAGTAATAAGGGTAGAAATGGGTATCATAGAAGTAGGATGAGAAAAGCTCGGAGGTTAGGAAACAAAAGGTTATCTTTCATGAGTAGGTGAAGAGGACATTTGAAGAGAAGATGTAGGTATAGGACTGGATATGGCAGATGAAGATGGGGTGGAACATTTAGATTGTCTGGTACAGTAGGTAAGGCGAGGAGTGGTTATCGGAGCATCAGAATTTAGAATGGAACAATGATTTGAGTGGGAGTTAGAAGAAATAGAGATAGGAAGGTGAGGAGAAGGGAGAAGGGGTACTGTAGAGACAGGTTGGGTAGAGAGAAGAGGAGTGGCGCAATGGAGTAGTGGAGTAGGTGCTGATAGAAAAAACTCATCGGCGTGCTTCTAGTCCGGCCTCTTTATAAAGTAAGGCCAAGTTTGTATCTGAAAACTGCTACCTCAGACTCAGTTTCTTTTAAATACATTATGGGAGCCACCGCAATTGGCACATGTATGTGATTGTGCAGGGCAATTTGAACAGTCATGTCCAGGTTTGGACATAGAATGCAGCAGGCTATGGAGTGACAGTGCTTTGCAGGGTGGCTAAAAGGCCAGTATTCCAGACACTGACAGTCGATATGGTCTTAAAGGGCAAGATTCTCCGCTGATATAGATCTCATGAGGAATATTATATCTATGGAAAATAATCTGGGCAATAATGATGTGGGAATAGTGGTGTGGGGTGAGGTAGTTTTGTGGTGGGGAAGGAAATAAGGTTGAGTTGTAATAAGGGTGGAGGATGTAGGAAATGGAGACGACTATACAGGGGATGGGATGGAGGATATTTGGAATGAGGAAGGCTATAACCTGGGTTGATGATACGGGGTGGGTAAAGTTGACAGCAAGTGTCAAGGAGGGGTGTGTAGCAGCAGTGGTATGAGCCGTAATCAAAGGAGAGTTAGGATTAAGTTCTGGGAGGCTCTTTGATAAGGGGGCAAGCCTCAATGCCCCCAATTAGGGTAAGGGCCAGACAATTAACCAAGGGAATACCAAGCCCATGACTCTCTGAGGCCGTTCATGACTTGCACAAAGTCAACCTTTCATTCTTTCAACACGGCTCTCACACCTTAGGAACTGGATAGGAAAAGAGGTTGGGGAAGATAAGGAAAAGGAATTCAGGAGAAGGAAAGACCTTGCAAAATTATTTGAGCCGAGGGCTAAGGCCCAAGGTAGGGGAGATGCCCAGCAATGGGACGCAGCCTCTTTCTCCTAAGCCCGACCCCCTTCCACTACAACAACGTAAACAAAGAAAACACATGTGACGTTATCCAATCACAACGCTAGATGATAGCCAACGAAAATGTGCCGAAAAAGAGTTCCAGGAATGGGTACAGCCCTTCACACAGCTGCTAATGGACTATCCATCAACCACAGCCAAACTACTTATTGATAAATGATCTATAACTTGCAAAATAAGGTGTATCAAAGTCGCTGAGGGTACCGGTAACGACCCGGGGAGACAAGAACAAACGCTGCGCTGGGTAGTGACCGAGGGCCAAGGGTTGTTTGTTGCGGCTGTAGTGACTGTCCGATGGTTTAGTTGTTGGGGGCGGATTCGGACGTAACGGCATCACAACAATGGCTTTACTGAGAACAAGTATCACCTTTTTATTTAAATTTAACTAATAGATAGTTAACGAATTAAACTAAAATAAAGGTATAACACATATGCAACGATCATTATAACCAAACCACAGAAACATTTGGTTAAAGACTAACACTCGAATGCTAAAACAGTATCCGTTTTGGATCAGTTGTTAAGGTTCAGAGTGTTACACGAGTTACTGTTAAGGTCGATACCCAAAATTATTTTTGTGAGCAGAAGCATTTGGATTATGCATCATGGTGAATGCCATACATAGTTAGACATTCAGGACAGTCAGGGTGGTTGGTGGGAGGGGAGACTAAGAATTTAAAGAAAAGTTTTACTGAATATTTTACCAGTCAAACGTTTTCTGACTGAAATACTTGCGTATATTACTCAATATGTACATATATATACTATATATAAATATATATGTATATATGTATGAATATGTGTATACAGGATATATATTCATTTATCTATGACTATGAACAAATATATATATAGATAGATAGATAGATAGATGTGCATATATCTATCTATATGCATAGAAACACACACACACATAAACACATTCATAAATATATACATATATATACACAGTACACATAAATATATGTATATATATACATAAAAACATATACAGTATACATACATATATGTATATTTACTAATATATACATATATTTGAATATGTATTCACTTATATTAGTATATATATATATATATATATATATATATAACACATGTATATATATATATATATGTATATATTCATATATAAACCGCTCAAAACAATTAGGGGAACACTTGTATTTCATTTAAAAAATCAAAGTCGAATGTACAAATGATTCAATTTTGTACTGAAACTAAATTCCCAATGTACCCTGAACAACAGAGCACCAAACTGGCCAAGAAGAACAAAAGTTAACCCTTGGAGGACCGAATTACGAAATGATGTTGAAAAGCAAAATGACTGTAGAGAGAAATGACAATGGAAGAAATTATGAATTTGCAGCACAGCACATTGCACAGCCACTTTAGTAGAGGGTATACCCTCCACGAGCCTGTATGCACTCTCGACAACGTCGTGGCATGCTCCTGATGAGGCGGCGGATGGTGTACTGGGGGATATGCCAGACCTGGATCAGCACATTGGAAAGCTCCTGGACAGTCTCTGGTGCGGCTGGACGCTGCCGAATACGCCGATACATAATGCCCCAGAGATGCTCAATGGGGTTCAGGTCCGGAGAACGTGAGGGCCAGTCCACAGCATTGGTGCCCTCTTCCTGCAGAAACTGGCGGCACACACTGGCCACATGAGGTCGGGAATTGTCCTGTACCAGAAGAAATCCGGGGCCCACTGCACCGGCGTAGGGTCGAACAGTGGGTCTGAGGATTTCATTTCTATACCTAACAGCTGTCAGGGTACCTTGATTAAGCACATGAAGGTCTGTGCGACCCTCCAGATATATGTCTCCCCAGACCATAACCGACCCACCACCAAATGAGTCATGCTGAACGATGTTGCACGCCGCATATCGCTCTCCACGTCGTCTCCAGATACGGTCACGCTGTCACATGCACTTAAAGTGAACCTGCTTTCATCCGTGAACAGTACTGGGCGCCAGTGTCGAACTTGCCAATTCTGGTGATCCCTGCTGAAGGCCAGTCGGCCCAACCACCGGCCGCCTGACCCTCATGCCATCCTCGTGGAGTCTGTTTCTGACAGTCTGGTCAGAAATGCGTACTCCAGTGGCCCGCTGAAAGTCTCCTTGAAGGGACCTAGCAGTGCCTCTCCTGAACCGCATCGCAGATATACGAAGAAATCTGTCTTGTTGTTGGGTGGTGGCCCTTATTCGGAGTACTGGCCGGTCTCTCGTAAGCGACTCCACGCACGGAAGATGACACTGGGAGATATTCTGAACCTTCTGGCCACTTGACGTACAGATGACCCCTCCTCCAGCAGCTGGACTGCCCGTGCGACTTCACAAGGCTGGATGTAACGCATAATGCTTGCAAAAGTCAAAATTATCAGAAAATCCTCAACCAGGAAAGAAATAACTATTTGGCAAGTCAGAAGTACAAAATCGTCGTGGCTACCACTAGCTAACTCACTCCAGATTTGGGGGTTGCCTCGTTTATTGCAATTGGGTCAAAGGCAATTAAATTGATTCACAGGT
>NC_061850.1:21294420-21299420 GCF_019202785.1 Penaeus chinensis | reverse complement strand
GTAATTTTTTTGTGATATTGAGTTTAGACTTTTCTACTTGTTTGAAATTTATTAAAGTTTTTATATCTTCTTTCTTTTTTTTAATGATTTTAAAGAAAATGCCCTACAATGAGAGGGGTATATATATATATATAGATATATTCAAAGTGTATATATGATAATAGTAGTGATCATGAACAGAGACAGAAAGTACTTTCCATTTGAAGTTCAATGTGGTAAAGGAGCTGTAATGCTTTTCTACCATATAAAATCTAAGTTTTCAGACAGAATAAGGTACATGTATAGATTTTCTCTTTGAAATGATAAAAGAATGAAGAAAGAGAAAGCGAAGTGTCTGTCACAAGTCTGCAGCAGTGTCAGCTGAAAAGAAAGCGAGGGATAATTGTTTCGTTTCCTTTGTTTGTTTTCTATATTTCCCTTGTAGTCTTAAAGACCTGAATAAGAACATTGAAGTGTACTTGTAGTAGGAACTAAGGTCTAAAATCTAACAAGTCTAAAATATGGGAGCCAGAAAATGATTTTAGATCGCAGCCAGGCTATAGGGTTAAGCCTTCAACATGACTACTCAAGTATGGCACATGCATACTGATTTCCAGGATTATTGGACACGTGTACCAGGATTCTTTGCAATGTCACTTGCAAATAATTTTCATAGTAGCCAGATTTTTTATTTTCATGCAGTTGTTGTGTATTTATTATAAGTGATATATATTTGCTGCTTTATTAAGTTTTATAATTTCTATGATCCGTGCCTGTGTGTAGCTTTTCCAAAACCATGTGAAGTTGTTGCGAAGTACCTGGTAGCGATGTGTGATCACGATGACCCCCCCTCCCCCCCTCTTCAAGCAGCGCACCAAATGTGATGTGTGTTGCCAAGATGCCATACTGGCGAAAAAACCACCTCAGGGACAGCTCGTGGGATTTTGCTCTTGTAATTTGCAGCTTGGGGGGAGCAGGGTAAGATGCATGTCCAAGCTGAAATGAAGAGGGCATAATGTAAATAGAAAGTTATATTTTTAGAATTTTACTTTAGGCATGAACCTCAGGTTACTTAGCTCAGTATAATTATTATTATTTTTATTTTTTTTTACATTATGGATCATTTGTTATTTTCTTATCCAACTGTTTGTATGCTTTGGAATGATATCAGGAGACATATTAGATGCTTTTATTTATTTATTTGTCATTCATTTATATGGCATTCTAGGTTTGATTTGCTGCAGAAATAGAGGTCCTTAACCCCTTCACTAACACATGCAAAAAGCCCTGTTACTCTATATGCCACAGTTTCCAGTTTCAAAGTTATCAGGGTTTATCCTGTGAAATCTGATTTTCACATTACACAGATATTGAAGTATTGAATACATAATTTCACCAATAGCAGCACATAGAGATGAATGTGATGGAAAGTGAAGATGAAGAATCTACTATATGCAACAAGGTTTGCAAGGCAGAATAAAGGAAAAAATACAATTTGTAATTTAGATTTACCTCCTATTGTTCTGTAGTGATGAAATGGAACTGGTTTTACCAGTCTCATGTGCCTGCCGTGAAATGTAGGAACAGGCTAACCTGTTTCAAACAGATTTTCTAGTCAAGGATAGTGAGTGATGATTATGATTTTGATATATTAGTATTTCACAGAGTTTTCAGGTTTTGGACATGCAACTTCAGGGATGCACTGTTAGTGAAGGGATGGTGATAGTTTGACTTAAAGAAAACAGAATTCATTTTTGAGGTTAAACTATGTAACACTATGTGCACAGATTTGTACATGTATACATATGAGCACAAAGTTGGCAAACTCAAACCTGCTTCTCATGTTTCTTGAAATTCTGTAGTTCTATAGATCATTTAAGGAGAAATTTATAGTATCATATGGATTTGAATTAGAAAAAGATAATGGATGTGAAATGACATATAAATGAATCTATCTTTTGTTTTTTTATTTTTGTCCATCCAGTTAAAAATATAACTAGTTCAGAATAAGGTAACACGTACATCTGAATATTTTTAAACTGGTTTCTTCATTATCTTTATTTATTTTCATTTCTTTGAATATTAGCAGCATCCATGGCAATAGGATTTCATAACTGGCTGTTAATGATACCCATGGTATAGATTTACAATATTAATAACTTATTGTTTATGCGAATAAGGGACTTGAAATATGACTGTGTGCACCTTTCACCAAGCTTTGAGCAAAATCTCCACCTCACCCAAGCTATGTAGAATTCAGTCATTTTTTGCAGAAATTTTTAAAAATTAGAAAAGAAAATAGGCGAATAAATCAAAACCAAAATCCTGACAGTATAAGGGATGGGAGAAAGGAAGAGAGAGAAAAAAGAAAAAGAAAAAAAAGAGGTATTACTCCCTCAGCGATTCCACCGAGCTGGGTCCTGGCGGTGGTGCCATATTCCGGCGGTATTGATGGTGTGTATGGCTCTTGGCTGTCACTCAATGGTTGTGTTTTGTTCCTTGCAGCGTCCTCTGACTACGGCTTCCAAATGTGTAAGTGTTGTCATTTTTTTGAACTTGGGAATGGAATGCTCTCTGGTTGGCACTGAGACAAGGGAGTCTTTCTTTCTTTCTTTCTTTCTTTTTCATATATATATATCTATATATTTATATATGGTATGTAGATATAATGTATATATACATCCATAAGTATGTATACATGTATATATAGTATTTGCATATATATACCTATATATATATATTTACTTATATATAAATATATATTTACATATATATTGGCTTGTGGGATCCTTTCTCAGCAGTACTTCTTGCATCTCTTCCTGCTCAAGCAATGCGGTCTATTTTTATTTTCATTTTAAGTTAATCATGTGTATGTATTCTTCACATGTATTTTATTATTTTACTAAGGCTGATGGGTCATTATCTTCTTTTCTCTTTAGTCCTATTACTTTGAAGTGAAAAATATATTATTGTTATTGTTACTATTATTATTTTTATTTTTTAATTTTTTTTACTGTCATTTTCAAAAGTATATGGATAATTTTGTAACTATTATCATATGTTGGTTTATTTATTATTTTGTTATTGTTTTGTTTGTTTTGTTCAGACTTTTTTTCTTTTGAATTGCACTTCAATTATCTTGTCAGTTCCTTGTCTCATGTCGGATTATTAGATTATATGTTTTGTTATTGTCTTTATTATTTACCTTTCAAGGAGATTGTGAAGGCACTCTTATTATTCAGCTGTTGATCATACCTTGCTCATTTCTCGAGTGTTGTGGAATGAAGGCACCCACGGTAGAAGTGTCTGGTAGACATGTATGTGAAGTGATTGGTGATAGTCATGGTGTTAACTATTGTGTGTATAGTCAATAATTTTGTGTACATTTGTAGCTTTTTTTTTTCTTTTTTAATGCCTGAGACTCATTTATTTGTAACCTAAATTTTCCTTTAGATATGTTAACGCCTAATACACACCAGCCATTTCATGTGAGAAATGGTTTGTTATTTTGACTCTTAGTCTGTGTCCCAAAAACAGTAAATAGATTAAAAGAAGATGAGAAATAAAGAGACTGTGATTCTCTACCCTCAGAAGTAGGGTCTACAAGGTTTCAATCTCTTTAAAAGGCAAACCCTGCATTATGACTCAGACCCAAGTCTTTCAATTTGTATTATTTTTTTTTTATTTTTTTTTTTTTCTAGCATCAGATATTGCATATGATCTTAATTATAATGGCATGACCTCAACATCTGCCTTTCATCTTGAGTGTTTTACTACTTTTAATAGTGAGGACACGAATTAGAAGCATCAGATACCTTCCTTTTCACACTCCCTTGTTTGTTGTCTCTTTCAAATATTTGTGGTGAAGGTAGATCTTGAGGTCTTGTATTGTTTACTTTTAAATGGGAATGAAACTTCCTATGACCCTGACCAGGTAAAACATAGATGGGGAAATGGGCACAATAAACCATCTCTTCTGATGTTTAGAATTAGTATGATCTCTCAACTCTCAACTCCTGGTCAGCTCTCTCCTTCTGTGGTTTTCGCTTTTAAGTCCTGGTGAATGGAAGTCTTTACTTGTCTCTTTAAGGCTGTTCTTGCAGAGAAAATGGTAATGTTTAGATTGGCCACATTTAACACAGGCCTGATTTACTGTGCAGATATCACATAATGTGACCTAGCTTTCTCTTGTTCAAGACCAGGTGTTCTTGCACATATTTGTCTGCCAGTCTAAATGTTACCCTTGTGGATCTTGCAAGAGTTTGTATTATGACATATTTTCTAAAGATATTTGTGGGTACATCAGTACACTTCTCTTCTCTTTGGCATGTTACTTCCATTTCAGTATTTTTCTACTGTTCATGGACTGGATGCGTTTTTAATGTACATTTTGTGAATAATGTATTCTTATTGTGTGAGAAACTCATAAAGGATTTTAATTTTTTGGAGTTTAATACTCTTTTATTATTTTCTTATAATTATTAACATCAGTCTTGCTTTTCTAAATTTTGGTGTTGTACAAATTGCATTACTTTAATTGATTTATAATTTGTATTGTCATTTTCTCACTGTAGAAATGGAATGCTTTGAATAGCACAGATTTTTTCTTTGAATTTTATATGTAGTTACCCAACATTAAAAGGAAAAATGTATATCATTGTATATATATTTCAGTATATAGAAGATATGAAATATGAGCATTCACAAGGGATAAAGTACTTTACTAGGTTACTTCTCTTTCAAATTGAACTTGACAAATCATTTTGAAAGGGTTGTTAATCCTTTTAGTTTCTCACTAATAGGAAAAATATTGATTAGATAGTCATGGACATTTTTTTCCACTTTCTTTTTAATGGTATTGATTGTATTTTTTTCACTTGTTGAAAAATATGTCCTTTGCAGTGCTAGATTTATATATGTATATTTATTTATACACGTTTTTCTCTCTTTCGTCCTCCCTCCATACATATCTAAAGATATCAGTATTCATTCAAATATACATTTATATATATCTCAGTATT
>NC_061850.1:21285360-21290360 GCF_019202785.1 Penaeus chinensis | reverse complement strand
ACAGCTAAAGAGATGTATTTGAACAGTTTTGACTATATTTCTGTCAGAAATACGTGTATTTCAGACAGTTATAGCTGAAACCAGACAGAAACCTCTCTTGCATTGTGAAGATATTCATACCTTTTTCAACATTTATCAAAATAAACACTGTTCAACAAGAAGACAAGAAAAAAATATGGATGTACACAGTAAATGATGTAGAGAAAGGGATGCTTTTGTAGGAAATGAAGAGCCAGCCAGTCAGGTTAATATATAGCATATTAAGTTAACCCTACTTACATACTACTATAAAGGTAATGATTTACCAAATATGCTGGACAAATGTAACCCCCTATTTCAGAAGAGAATAAAGTAGAAAGAAAGCACATAAATACTGAGGAAAAAATATTGGGAGGGTATTTTTTATAGTGTTCACCAATCAGGGATGCCATAGAATCATAGTTGTCTTCTTTTATGTGGGATTGAGCATTTTTTTTCCCATTTTATTGTATATATACATATGATTTTATTATGTATATATAAGCTTTTTTATCTTGTGTTTTTATTTTTTTTATTTTTTTTTATTTTTTTTTTTTTTGCTTTTGTCCATGTCCATTTGCATTGTGAAGCAGTACATGTTTCCTGTAGTGCTGCCTTTTGTACATCAAATCACCAGTGAGACTGGGTGAAGGGTCAAAACCACAAGAATGTTTCCTGGCATTCTGGCTCATTCAACATCTTGTAGACACCATCCTTACAAAAAAGACAGGTTTAACACCAGATTAACCGTGGAGTTAGGAGTTAGTTCCAAATATTGAGTATGGGACACTTCCCTCCGATCACACTCATATCTTGGGAGTTTCGAGGAGTATATATGCAACTAGTAGTTATCTGTTGTACAGTGTCTGCCACAGCTGTATGGGACAGTAGCTACGTTCATGAAACAGTGTTCTTGTTGCTTCGCTGTGCTTCTCTGTGGTGAACTAGATATCAGATCATCACTCATATCACATAACTATTAAAACAGATTTTCTTTCTCTTGGAATTTTTAGTTCTGGATATATGATGATATTGATTATTTTAGAGATAAGTCTGGTAGGCTTATGAGCAGTTTATCTAATTTCTGTGAAATAAGTAGTGAAATATTAGTTATGCAAGTTGTATTTCTGCATCTTTGGTTAAGCACTATCCATGAACGTAGGTACTTTGATATATGCCTGGGGCTGGTTTGAAGTGGATGCTTCATTGCATGTGCCAAGAGTACAGGATATTTGCTTGCATGCTTCCAGTTGCAACTAGTTTTACAACTATTTTGTTCTAAAATATGATGTACCTATAGCCAGCTTTTGAAAAAAAGCTGCTTCTGCAATAATTTGGTTCCAGGATTCCTTTTGCTTAAGAACAATTCTATTTATGCTTTCGATGGATTGAGTCAACATTGTTATTTTGCTGTGACTTCAGATAGGTTGTGATGAAAAAGTGAAGTATAAATTTTCTTTGGAGCTTTAATCTTTTATTGTGAATTTCACATTTTCATACTCAGTTTTTATGCATATTGCTTTGCTTCTCCCCATTTAAGCATTTGATATTTCACATTTATTGTAACCAGTTTCAATATGGTACATTTTTGTAGTGCTAATCTAAATCTTCCAGCATAGAATTTATTAAGTCAAATTACAAGGTAGTCAAGATTATTTCTAACCAGGTTGACTAACTTTTACTTCTCCATAAAATTTAACCTTTTTCCCCATGTCAGATTACTTCTAAACACCCCCCCCCCCCCCTTCTTGCTCCCTCCCTTGTCACCAAGTCATGCAGACTAACAGGTGTTGATGATGTTCTAGGTCTAACAGAGAGCTTATTTTCCTCTTCTTTCTGATGACTGCATTCAAGCTTCTCAGAGCTGCCAGGGTGCTTGGAATTGCTTTACTAATGTGCATGGTTGCTGAAGCAGTTTTTCCTGTTTGTAAGATATATTAGCTGATAAGGATATTTTATAGTATTAGTTTTTGTCTGTGAAATAATGTGTGTATGTATGTATGTATGTATATTATATATATAATGTGTGAATATATTTATATATATGTTTATGTGTGTGTGTGTATGTATATATATATATATATATAAGTATGTGAGTATGTGTGTATGTATGTATGTATGTCTGTATGTATGTATGTCTGTATGTATGTATGTATCTGTGTATATATATGTATCTGTGTATATATATGTATATGTGTATATATATGTATATGTGTATATATATATATATATATATGTATGTGTGTATATATATATGTATGTGTGTATATATATGTATGTGTGTATATATATGTATGTGTGTATATATATGTATGTGTGTATATATATGTATGTGTGTATATATATGTATGTGTGTATATATATGTATGTGTGTATATATATGTATGTGTGTATATATATGTATGTGTGTATATATATGTATGTGTGTATATATATGTATGTGTGTATATATATGTATGTGTGTATATATATGTATGTGTGTATATATATGTATATATATATATATATATATATATATATATATATATATATATGTATGTGTGTATATATATGTATGTGTGTATATATATGTATGTGTGTATATATATGTATGTGTGTATATATATGTATGTGTATATATATATATATATATATATATATATGTATGTGTGTATATATATGTATGTGTGTATATATATGTATGTGTGTATATATATGTATGTGTGTATATATATGTATGTGTGTATATATATGTATGTGTGTATATATATGTATGTGTGTGTATATATATGTATGTGTGTGTATATATATGTATGTGTGTGTATATATATATATATATATATATATATATATATATATATATGTATGTGTGTATATATATGTATGTGTGTATATATATGTATGTGTGTATATATATGTATGTGTGTGTATATATATATATATATATATATATATATATATATATATATATATGTATGTGCGTATATATATATGTATGTGCGTATATATATATGTATGTGCGTATATATATATGTATGTGCGTATATATATATGTATGTGCGTATATATATATGTATGTGCGTATATATATGTATGTGCGTATATATATATGTATGTGCGTATATATATATATGTATGTGCGTATATATATATATGTATGTGCGTATATATATATGTATGTGCGTATATATATATGTATGTGCGTATATATATATGTATGTGCGTATATATATATGTATGTGCGTATATATATATGTATGTGCGTATATATATATGTATGTGCGTATATATATATATGTATGTGCGTATATATATATGTATGTGCGTATATATATGTATATATGTATATATACATGTGTGTGTATATATGTATATATACATGTGTGTATATATATGTATTTATATGTATACATAAATATATATGTATTTATACATTATATATATATATATATATATATATATTATATGAAGACAAACACAGTAACATTTACACAAAGATGAAAAGGAAAACTGCTACATTAATCAATTAAATGGTTATGTTTCTCTTCAGATGAATAATTAACCAAAATGGATTTCCACTTTGGTATATTATTCATCTGATGAGGAAGTTGTGAAGAGTTTGAAGCATAATGATTTAGTTTAATTTCTTTTTGTTTTCTATTTCATATATATATATATATATATATTTGTGTGGGTGTGTGCGTGCGTGCGTGCATGTGTGTACATATATGCATACGCACACAGGCAATTATACATCCACACATAAATGTGCAAATGTACATGCATACATATATACACACCTTATTGTAAGACTTTGCATTTAATAATTTCCAAGTCATTAAATTTTGACATACAATGAGTAGAATCCTTTTATGACTTTACTTCTTGTTAAAATGGAAGTCTCATATATTCATTTATGAGTGATTTTGTACATCAGCGATAAATGAGGAAGCTAAATATAATCTGTGCATAAGAGACTTGCTGATTACAGATATAGATGTAGGAAAATTAATGTTTTTAACAAGACTTTGAGGAAAGATGAATGTGAGTGATAATTTTAGAATGCAATATATTTAATCCAATGGAGACGTTAGCAGCCAAGTGTAATTGCACACCTGGTGTGCAGTTAGTTGCCAGTTGTTTATTAACACCAGATCATCACAACTTTTTCTAACACCCAAGTGTGATTTTCATCACATATGTAAGACAGGCAGATAAAGTATTGAATAAAATATATGTACAAAGATGTGTAGATAATGAATAAAAACATATCTGAAGCACACACACAAATGTGTGTGATTATATTTACAGCTTTCCTCATTTTAGCTCTAATAATAGTAGTATGTTATTTTACTTAACCTTTGATTTTTAACAAAGGAAGTCACCTTGAGTCTTCCTCTCTTATTTGCAATCTGTTGTCTTGGGCAAACATGAACCCAGATAAATGTGATAGACACCTTGTTATAGGGCATGTTCATCTTTTTTATTACTGGTATCATGTTAGATCCCACAGCAGAAATCTTCATTGCTAGCATGAAGAGTTTGCATTTTGTAAATATTTTTTCTATAATATCTAGTTGAATGCTCCATTTGCCTACGCCTAGACAATCTTCATATGAGCCTTAGGCAGGTTATTGACGAGTCTCAATCTGTTTGCACCCTGATTGGAAAGTGAGCCACATATGACTCATTCATTAGTAAAATGTGGTGTGGCTCATCTTCCAATCGGTGTCAGAGATAGAGGAAGATGAGAGACCCGTTGATCTCCCTCTTCTAAGGCTCATACCCACTAATCTCGTCATGAAAATTACCCCTACAGTTGATGCTGATGAGATTCGCCGACTTGGCAAGCGTTTCCGCAAGCTGGATCTTGACAACTCAGGCTCACTATCCGTAGAAGAGTTTATGTCTCTTCCAGAATTACAGCAGAATCCGTTAGTTCAGCGAGTCATAGACATATTTGATGCCGATGGCAATGGTGAAGTTGACTTTAAAGGTGAGAA
>NC_061850.1:21250360-21280360 GCF_019202785.1 Penaeus chinensis | reverse complement strand
TTGATGTATGAAAAATCTTGGGTTGAATAATTGTAATGGCAACAACATTGTGTAAGGAGTTTCATGCTATACTTGTGAAAGAGAAAGGGAAAATGGAGGGCTAGATTTGACTTGATAAAGAATCACCTTGGGTTCTTAGTAGGCAAGAGCTGGTTTTATATAAACACATTAAATAGTAAATGTATTCTATTTTATTTTTTATCTATTACAAGTGTACACCTTCAGAATTTGGGCCAGATAGGGTTGTGTGTACAGACTGGCCTCATTTCTTCATCAGTTAGAGGCTAATAATAAATAGTTTCAAAATATTGTTGTTAGATGTATGTTTATGTACTTTCATATCATTTTTAAAGAAAGAAGTTACAGAGTAAGAATGAGGATGTAGCATGACCCTAGGCAATTAGAACTCCATCAACCTACGTGCAATACACCTGCTCAGGCAGAAGTCCTGTGCGCTGCTCTAGCTAGTCAATATTGCTCGGTCACTATATAGCATGAAAGCCGCCACAGGCTGTTCCTAACAGCTGTTATTGCAGAATATTTTCTAATGTTTCATGAAAAGCATTTGAGCCAGATCTGTTCATATTACACAGTATAGTACCCAGAAGCTAAGCGAGTAAAAAGTTTCTACATTTATATTAGCTGAGTGGGAGAAATAGACAGATGTATAAATTTATCACTCAAGAGTATATTGAACTTGAAATATAAAGATAGATGGTGTGTAACATGAACACAAGTTAATATGTAATGACCTCATTTTCAAGACAAAAAAAAAAAAAAAGAAAAAAAAGTTACCAATAGTTGTGTAATTATATATTGTTTAGGTCATAAATTGGTTGCCTTCCTATCAAGTTGAAAAATGGAAAATGTAGGTTATTGGGCTCAATGATGTTGATCTTAGAGTCTCTTGGCTTTCCCTCCATATATAGGACCATGTCTCTTGTAAATTTAAAACCATGCTTCTGGTGTTCTCTCTGTGAGAATTGCGAAGAGGAATGTTTTGTATATGAAATATTTTATCATGTCTAATTGTCAGGTATTTGTAAACTGTAGAAACCCTTTGTTTGTTCTAGTGTCATCAGAGATGTAAGAAATTGAATTTATTTCATATAAGCCAAATATGGCTGTATGTTGTCTAATGATTTATTAAAATTTCAAATAATACTCTTTATGTCAACCCCTTTGGAACAATGCCAGTGGCAAGATTGCTCAAGATGAAGGGAGTCTCAAGGAAAGCTTTTAGGTAGAGTGATCCTGTTGTACTTGTGTTATTTTTTCAATTCTTAAATCTTTTATGCTGACAATTTGAAAGTATCAGGAAGCATAATTTTTTAAAAAGTTGAATTCAAGATTATTTAAGTGATAAAATGTTTTGTCACAAGCACATGCCTCCCCCCCCCCCTCCCCACATTAAAACATACACACCTAAAATTATATGAAATTACATTACATTAAATCATATTAAATATTCTTAAAAGAAACAGTATATATTATAAGCACATCAGTGTTTGTACTCATTTATTTATGCACAGTTATATACGTACATCTGTATGAATACTACTGGTGTGTATACATATGAATAAAAGAAAAATGTATATTCATCTGTGTATGCTATGCATTTAAGTAGATAATGTATATATGTACTTTTTAAATCCCCCATTTCCTTGATATAATGACATATTTCATCTGTCAAACAAACCTTCATATGATCCTAGTGCAGGACTACTTACATTATCAGGAAAATCTGTTTACATACATCCCAAATATAGCAGGCAAAACCAGGTATGTCTGTTAGATACAGCATTGGCAATATTTTTTTTCTCCACTATATGATCGTCCTTGACAGCAACACATACTAGAGGTGATGAGGAAAGGTAGGTAGAAGCAAAAAGCCAATTGCAGTTATTCCAAAGGGGATTTATATTTATCTTATGCAGCATAGTATTGTTGTAAGTGTGCATGAGGGCTGAAAGGTAAATTTATAAAGTTGATTAGAACATTATTTTTATCATTATTTTCATTGATGTGAAGGATATTTGTCCTTGTTATTGAGACTATTGATGTTTATATCATTACTGGCTAGGATAAAAAAAAATGAATGACATGATAATCTAGAATAGTGCATATTATATTTATCTGCAAACTTTAATTATTTATTTGCAAGAAGTTCCCATTGTATGTAAGTTGGTTTTTTTTTAAATTATTACACAAAGCCACATCAGATACTTTTAAGAAATTGCATATGGCTGGTTAACTTTTTGATATTTAATGTTTTTGGTCACAAAGGAGGAGTGTTGAAACTGCAGGTTCCTTCTATCGCTCTTCCTTATGGGATTTTAGGGAATTTTTAAAATTTAATTAACTTACAAAGAGATACAAGATGTTGAGACAGAATGATGTTAAACCTGAAGGAAAGTGTTCATTTAATCTGCCTTTTGATATTTATCTTGAATCTACAGAAAAAGACTGCAAAAACTTTTGGTATTCTCAGGACTCAGTCAGTTTGGTCATAGTATGTTTTCAGATGTTACTTATTGTGTAATTGTGTGAGACTTGCAATGTTATTATCTTTTGACAGTGAATATTATTGAAATTTAAATAAAGAAGCAATTTATGATTTGACAAATATTTTTTTTACAAACCACACATGAGTAATTTGATGGGTCAGAGTATTTAGTGATTTGTATCTACTGTCCTATTGTCCTCAGTGTTTCTTCACTTGTCATCTTAAGCCTTCCTTGTTAATTCATCACACTTGTTGATAGAACTGATAAGCATGTACATACATATACATATATATATATATATATATATATATATATATATATATATATATATATATATATATAATACATACATACATACATACATACATACATATATACACTTTGGTAACATGCACACACAGCCAGTGAAATCTGACTGTACAAGGGTTGTTGGAAAGACTGAGTCTACCACAGCTTCTGGGTTATAAACATCACAGATTGTGTTAGTAACTAGAAAGAAGCCTTGAAAGTGGTGGTAATGAGATTTGTAAGTTTTCTGGAAATAACTTTAAAGAATTCAGATCATAGAGTAAGAATTTTATTTATTTTAAATGAATGTGTGTTCCAGATATTACTTGAATTTCCTTATTTTTTAAGTAAGGTTGTAAAGAAATTTGGTTGCCAGATGCATTTGCTCCTCTGATGCCCCATTGGAAGGTTTACAAATATTATTTATTTTGAACCATTGATAAAGCTCAAGCTTACAAAGTTCAGTAGGTCAGTTTTTGTTTGGCAAAAGAAAATTTACCACATGAGTAAATAATTTTTTCCTTCAGTTTCATTAATACCAAAACTATTGTTTATTAAAATTTCTCCATAACTTCACTTTTATGGTGTTTCTAATTTCCTTTCAATGATAATTTGTATGAGGAAGAACATTGTTTTATATATATATATATATATATATATATATATATATATATATATTTTCTTTTGAAGATGGTAAGAATTGTGTGTTCTTTACACACTGGGCCCCCTCCAATCTATGCCTGTTATTGTCAGGGGGGCATAGGACAGACAGACAGACTGAGACCCAATGTAGCGGTCACCCCTGCCTTAGGCCCCAACCCTCACCTTAACAAATATTGCACAGTCTTTTCTTCTCCCCCTTTCATTTTCTTTCTCTTCAATCCTTTCTGTACACATCGATAGATATAAGAGCTTTGCTGAAAGGATGAAAGGCTGGCGTTCTTTCAGTCCTGGACAGCCTCTGGGAGCCATGAACCGTGAATAATTGTCCGTAAGGGGACCATTAGGGGTAGACCATTTTGCTTTTTTATGTATTTCAGGTTCATCATACCCAGCAATGAAGATTTTTCACCCTTATTAGGGTATTAAGGTGTGCTCCTTCATCAACTAGCCTATCTAAATTTGACTTCTTTGGTTTTCCAACCCTTGCCTCTCCTATAATCATGGCTCTGACTGCAGTTACCAATACCTCCTTGATACATGATGGGGGAAGAGTGGCTTGTTCAGCAAATGGGATTGTTTATAGTACAATGTGACATATGTTTGGAAAGGCTTTCATTCGGAGAACAGTAGTTCAATAGGAACAATAATTGAAATGGATGTTACATTTTGTGCACGGGTAATAATAATGGTAAAAATCCTGTAGAAAAAAAATACCTCCCTAAAATTTAAAGTAATACAAATATGATTCCTAAGCAACTCAATGCTTAATTACTTTGAAAAAACAAGAGTTATGATCAACAGCATGAAAGCTATCACATCTCATAATCAGTAGCAAAAAGTGTGTTGCATTTTTTTTTTTAATCTGTACTAAAGCTCGAAAGTAATACCAGGATATTTTACAGCTTGAGAAATGTGAGCATTCTAAAGCGTGAAGACAGAAGGGAGTACAGGATAGTTGTTCATAAGTAAATAAAGTAACGTTGAATATTGTTACAATTACTCAGGCATGTGTTAATTTTTAATGTTTCTTTTTCTAAAAAAAAAAAAAAAAAAAAAAAAAAAAAAATCAATCAAATTTCACTTGTCGCTCAATACACTAAACGAAGAAATAAGGTGACCACACCAGGGAAAGCAAGGTCTTAATTAAAAAGGGCAGTTCACTTCAGCCTTCTGCGCAGCTAAAATTTGTGGGGGAAGATATGGGCGAGATAACGGCTACGGATTAATATTCAGAAATGTAATTATTTAAGGATAGACTACTTTGCTCAATCATAACGGGCAAGAATTCGAGACTACTTAGGGCAGACAATTAAAGTAAGAAAGTCCTCACTTTTTTGACAAAGCCATTTTAAAGATAGTTATCAGTTATATTCACTAATTGTGCTATAAGAACTGAGAATCAGCTCGGACTGGTATCTTGCGCTGCGACAGGGATAAGTCGAGAATGATGCCGCGGGCCAGGGGTGCTACGGCCACGATAGTCAGTGAGGATGGGCGGTCTACTCAACTTATCGTCTTCCGTTTTCTGTCAGCATTGAGTGGTGGAACTAAACGAATTCTTAATAACAAAAATATGCTATAGGTTATTGATCTTTCAATCTCTGTTGACTGCAGTCACTAAATGTTCAGATATATATATTTTGACTTTAAGAGAAATAGTCAATGGCTGATAAAAAAAAAATAAAATAAAAAATAAAAAATATATATATAAACGTATAGATAAATGTCCAAAAATATGTTGTTAATGGGAAAACAACGACCTTAAGTGGTGCTTTATATTCATTGTCTTGATATGTATACAAATCTAAATAATTTTAGACCTTATTGAAAACAAGCATATATAATCCTCGCGGGTTGTGGATGATGCACCATATCCTCACAACAATTGCCAAATGTCGCCAGATGGAGTCATGAGGGCCAAAATCCGAAAGGACGGGCACACCTGCAGCGGGTAGTTCTGCAGAATCCCTTGTCAGTAACAATGTCCTCGGCCCGCAATGCCCGTGGTAACCTTCACGGGCACTTTGGGAGTCGATATGAGCTGACCTTACTTATTTAGACCTTGAAGGAGAAAACCCGCGTGGGTATTGCTGAGCATTCCTAAGCAGTGTTACCAGATCCAATGGCTATAGCCATTGACAAGATGAAGTATTCTCGAGCGGCGGGCTTTGGCACTACGGGCCACAGTTATTTAGTATCCATGGGGAGACCGGTCACAGTGGTTTGCCTCAGTTTCCTTCCTCACCACCCACATTCTACACGTGTGAACTGGAACAAGATCTGATAATAAAACTTGGCAGCTCGGTCACTGCCCTTCGTATGAGGTTTCGGGAATCACGCGAACATCATAATATTTTAAAGAAATACAGTTATGCAAAGAAGATTACTGTATTATATATAGAAATGTTAAAGAATAATAGCTTAGGTTTACATGAACTTATTGTATTTCATTCACCAGTTGAAAATATTGTGATAGTATAGATCCTCCATAGCACAAGACCAAGACGGAAATTAGTCAAGCACTGTTCGATCATGTGGATAGGGCGTGGATTTAAACCAGAGTAGCCGAAGTCCAAAAGCTGCACGGAATCTGCTTTGATCTAGGGCACTCAGTTACTAGCCATTTAGTAAAACCTCTAATGGGCTTAGAAATATGATAGCCAAATGAAAAGGAAACGACAAACTTGCAAATGTCATAATCTTTCAAGGCAATTTCTATACTGATACTTCCACAATTGAGCAGTGCCCACGGGCACGAGCGAGCAGTCTGTCTTGTGACTGGTTTTCCAATTATGTACGCTGACAAACCATCAAAGTCATTGTTTTGTGAAATTACCAGAAATGCCTGGTGCTATGACCTTTACCACCCCCATCCCGTTGCAGGGGAGGGGGGGGGGGGGCTTAGGAGACGAGGATTGAGACCCAATGATGGGGGTGGCCTCAGGCCTCGACTCGACTAATTTTGCACTCTTTTCCCTCCCCCTTTTTCGTTTCCGTCCCTTTTCAAACCCCTTCTACTATCCACTTCCTAAGGTGTGAGAGCCATGTTGAAAGGATGAAAGGCAGACTTTGTGCCAGTCCCGAACGGCCTGGGGAGCCAGGGTCACGGTATTCCCCTGTTTAGTTGTCAAGTCCTTACCCCTCAAGGGGACCACGAGGAGTGGACTGTTTCTCTACCCAACTCGAGGCTTACCATGGCAGTAACAAAGATTTTATACCCTTATTAAGGCAATGAACCATGCCCCTTTATTAAATAACCCCATCGACTCAAATTCTCCCGGTTCCCCGAACCAGGCTCTCCTTTGACCACGACTCTGAACGCTGCTACTACTACCCCTCCTCATTGCCTATTACATCATTTCTATCTTTGTTGGATGTCTTGGCTATCAACCAGCGGCATGTGGCCAAGGTCATTAAGCCAATGGGTCCTATTTATTCTATCAATCTATATAAGGTCATAAAGTTTTGTCTCCCTTAGAAAAGTGATTACTTTTTTTTTCATCATTTGGTAGCAGATTTGATGTAGTAAGAGCTTTATTTTGTATTCTTAAATAATTCGTGAGTGGTTGTCTATTGATATGGTATATTGGGCATGTTGTCGATATATGGTTTAGTGTTAGGGTGGTGGTCCTATTTATTCTATCAATCTATATAAGGTCATAAAGTTTTGTCTCCCTTAGAAAAGTGATTACCTTTTTTTTCATCATTTGGTAGCAGATTTGATGTAGTAAGAGCTTTATTTTTTATTCTTAAATAATTCGTGAGTGGTTGTCTATTGATATGGTATATTGGGCATGTTGTAGATATATGGTTTAGTGTTAGGGTGGTGGTGCATTGAGGGCACTGTGGAGGAAAGGTTCTTTCCATGTAGGGAGTGAGGTGGGTTATTCTGGTGGCATTGACCCTTAGGCGGGCCAAAACCACCTCCTCCCTTCTGACTTTTTTGTGGGATGTGTCCCACAGTTCTATGTTATGTTTGATTTTATTTGTGAGTTGGAGGCTGGTCCACTCACTTTGCCACAGGAGATGTATTTTTGCTTTTATAAGAGACACAAAACACCTGAGATCTGTTCGAACTATGGTAGTGTCCAGATCACCAGTTGACCCGGCTAATTTGTCAGCCTGTCCATTGCCATGGATACCAGAGTGGCCTGGTACCAATATTAGCTTGATTGATTTGTTGGCACCATGTAACTTACGAATGATATTACCCAGCAGTTCATTTTTAGTGGTTTCTAAGGATTTAATAGCTTTAAGTGAACTTAATGAATATGAAAAAATGACTATTCTATCGTGGTTCGTCGATAGTGCAAAATCAATGGCTTTAGCAATGGCAAAAAGTTCAGCAAGAAAAACCTTAGTTCACATTCAGTCGACCATACACCCGTACCTACACACTCATCTGTCTTGTAGCCGTCGGTATATATATGAAAAAAAAGAGATGTTTAATAAGGATCTCTCTGAACCTCTGGCGTACCTCCACCTCCGGCGCCATGGGTTTGGCTGATGGAAGCCAGGCTTCCAAGATAGAACAATTGGGGGTTTCCCATGGCGCTATGTTTGATTGAACCAGGGTATCGATGGTATAGAGATCTATACCGACTTTCTCGGCGAGATCTTGGAGTCGCGTGGCAAAGGGCCTAGTGCCTCCATTGACATTAGGGTGGCTCGGGTCTCGAGCCACCTTTGCGGCATAGGTCAGTGCTAACTGGCCGCGTCTGAGTCGGAGGGGAGGTACTACTGCTTCCACCTCAAGACGCTCGATCCGAGTACATTTTTGGGCTCCAAGACACACACGCAAACAAGCTTTCTGCACAGCATCCAAACCTTTTAAACTTGTTTTCGATGCCGAACCATACACGATTGACCCATAATCTACTTTAGCCCTAATCAGGGCTTTATATACCATTAGCAAAGAGTCTATCAGCTCCCCATTTATTACCAGAAATGCACTTTAATCAATTTAGTGCTCTTTGACATTTATTCTTTACTTGACCAATGTGGTCTTTCCAATTGAGTCTACTATCAAAAAGTAGACCAAGAAGTTTAGCAGAATTTTGAATAGGTATTGGGTGGTTGTCTAGAGTTAGCCTGATGTTCGGCTTCCTCCTATGTGAAAAAAATACCCCATTACTCTTTCTAGTGGAAAACTTAAAACCCCACTGGAGGCCCCAGTTATGAATCATATCCAGTGCCAATTGGATGCGATTTGCTGAGAATTGTGCATTATTGCTGGAGTGCCATAATGCACAACCATCAGCGTACAGTGAGTATTTAAGATTCCGAGGAGCAGCTGGTAAGATGTCATTTATCATACATAAAAATAATGTTGGTGACAAGACACTTCCTTGTGGGACCCCGTTTGCCTGGACAAAAATGTCCGAAAAAGTGACATTGCCAGAAAATAATTTGACAGAAAAAATGCTGTCAGAAATAAAATTTTGAATAAAACAAGGCAAGTTTCCACGTAATCCAAAAGCATAAAGTTTTCTGAGTGGGCCATATCGCCATGTCATGTCGTAGGCTTTTTCTTTATCTAAAAATACTGAAATCATTTTTTTTTTTTTTTTTTTTTTTTTTTTTTTTTGCAATTACCTCTTGAATATGACTGTCCAACTTTACTAGTTGATCGAGAGTTTGGCGTCCCTTTCGGAAACCGCACTGCTCGTCAACTAGCAAATTACTGGAATTTAAAAAAAGCAATAGCCTACTTCGTTCCATGACCTTGCATAAGCAACTTGTCAACGCAATTGGGCAGTAGGAGATGGCAAATCTGGGATTACCCCCTCCTCAATATGGGAGTGATGTGGGCGAAGTGCCATGGAAAAGTGTGGCTTTTCCAAATTTCATTGTACACTTCTAGCAACTTAATCATGTCATCATGATTAAAATGCTTTATCATCTCATATCGAATCTCATCGGGGCCTGGGGATGTTCCTCTACAAGCTTCTAGGGCTCGGACAACCTCATCTATTGTAAGATCTTTATTGTAATCAAAGTCATCTGTGGCAAAGTGAATAGGTTTCAGCTCAGCCGCTTCCTTTATGGGCAGGAATGCGGGATGGTAATTTGCTGAGCAATGCATTAGCAATGTCACTAGGTGAGTCGAAATCAGTACCCTCGTGAATGATGTTATTAATTTTGAAAGATGTTTTTTTCTTATTGATTTTATTGATAGTGGACCAAACCTCTGATATTTTGGTATTGCTGTTAATTGTAGAGACAAAGCTCCGCCAGGAGTCTCTTTTTGCTTGTCTAATTACTCTACGAGCCCTAGCTCTTGCTTGTTTGTAGTTGCGAAAGTTCTCATTTGTGATGTTATTTTGGAAAAGCCTGTAGGCCTTATTGCGTCGGCACAGCGCCCTGCGGCAATCTGGTGTCCACCATGGAACTCTGTGCTTAACGCTATCTGTCGAAGTTTTAGGAATGGATAGCAATGCTGCTTCTAAAATCGAATTCTGAATATTGGTTAGTTTATTAATAATGGTTTCTCCAACAAGTTCGATCTTGACGCTCCTTGTGAAGGCGACCCAGTCTGCTCTTTTTACGTTAAATTTAGATGCTGAAGGCGTTCTCACTGTGTCGCATGAATATTCAATCAAAATAGGAAGATGATCGCTTCCCAACGAGTCGTCAATGGTGTGCCACAGGCACCTGGCTGTTTTTGATGAAGAGACCAGTGATAAGTCAATACAGCTCAAATTACCGGTATTATCGTCCACCCGCGTCGGACTACCATCGTTCAGAAGGACTAAATTATTAATCAACTTAACTACTTGCTCACCTCTACCATCCACCCGTAGGGAACCCCATAACGTATGATGAGCATTAAAATCACCTAAAATTACTTTATTTTGTGGCAGACGTTCCTGAAGAGCAAAGACCTCATCATAGATTATCACATTATCAGGTGGACAATACACTGAACATATAGCCAGATACGTGCCATTAATTTTTACTTTGCATGCGATAAACTCCAAAGAATCAATAGTCACTTGAGTAAAAGGGAGGCTTTGGTGGATGTACATGGCGACACCGCCTCCACCCCTACCCTCACGACATAAATGGTAGTTCCTCAGCGAAACGACCTCGTCAGAGTCAAGGTGTGTTAAGTGCTTTTCTTGGAGAACTATAATATCGGGAGCATAGGACGAGGCTAATAATTTAAGATCATTTACTTTAGATCTAAGACTTCGACAGTTCCATTGTATAATGGTCGACGCGAAGATTACGTTTCATGGGGTTTGGAAGTGCCTTGTCCACCAGTTTTAATTTTCTTTTTAAGGGAGGGAGGCGCCTTCTCTCCCTCGCTTCCCGGGGACCTCTCACGGGATGGTTTGGAGACAGAAGCCTCCATGTCCTGCACCTCCTGGCGAGGGAGACGACTGACAGACTGCGACCTGCTTCTCTCTCGAGAAACCGATCGCGAGTCAGACGAAGTCCTCACTGGAGTAGCCCGGACGGGGAGGTGCGCTCCGGACTGTGATTCGGTGTCAGCTTCCTTAAGATGTTTAGGCTGGGTTGATGCAGCCATTTGATCGACCAATTTTGTCAGTTGATAAACTTTAATGTTTAGTTTTTTAACGGTTTGTTTGAGTTCGGCAATTCCCTTATCCTTGGCTGCAAGCTGTTGACTGACATCGCTTGTACTAGGGGTGTTGTTAGTTACTGCTGCAGTATAGGAAGTATCGGTTTTGTGTGTCAAACTTTCCACTTTCCTCTTAGCTTCAGTATAACTAACTTCATGTTTCCTCATATATATGCTAATGTCTCAGTCTCCTTCAAGATGCTGCACTCAGCAGATCCTGACTGATGGGGACCTCCACAGTTAGCACATTTGGAAATTTGGCTAGTACATGTGAGGGTGTCATGGGCTTCAGCACATTAACGGCAAACACATTTATTTTAATCTTTGTTAATACATCTTAATGAGGTGTGTCCGATTTTTTGGCATCTATTACAATGCATTGGCTTTTGGACATAAGGTCTTACTTGAACACGTTCATATCCGACATTGACATACTCAGGGTTTTTATTTAAAGCTAAAGTCCAGTTTTCGTTCGCACATTCCCATCCTTCTTGGTCATACAATGAACGTCTGTGCTCTCGAGAATTTCACTTTCTTCCATCGTCCTCAAATCCCTGTGAAAGATTACTCCCTTACAGGTATTTGGGCCAATAGGAATAGTTACTCTAACTCGAAGATCATGAATTTGCGTCAGCTTAAGTAAATCTTTAATCTGGGAGTTGTATTGTCCTTTAACAAGGAGGCTTCCATCTCGCAATTTTTTGACAAAATCAAAATTGCCGTCCACTTGATCATCAAGGACCTTTTTAATGATAAAGAGGTTCACGTTCAAAAGCGATTGATTTTCATTCACGCATTTTACATTCGCGAAGCTTGCATTCTGGGTGGGGATTTTGAAAAGTGGTCTTCTCGTTTTATCATTAGTGGGGGTTCTGTTCATGGTCGAATTAGTCAGAGAATGGTCATGACCCCTTCTCCTTGAGGAGGAGAAGGGGTAGCCGGGGTATCCCTCATTCTGGGTATCGGACCAAGTCTGACCCCTTGTCTCAAAAATGTAGTCCTGAAAGGACAAAAAACTCAGTGGAAGCCTGGTTGCGTTCTCAAGTACAACAGAGGAATCGAGGTATATGTGGGACACTTCCTTACCGCCGAACTTGCCTAGGCGAAGGACGGTAATTCAATGCCCACCCCCCAAGTGAATACGGGAGTTCACGAGGAATTCCGGTAGGCTCAGGAAAGTCACATTAAGGTGAAAAGAATTCAGAAAATAAGAAAAAGTGCGCCCAAATGACGCCCCAGACTACTGGGCCTCCCTACTCAGGGATCAAAGCCACAGGGGCTACCCTAGTGTATTAGAGAGCTGCGGGTCTGAGGTGGGGTGCTGACTACTCCTACTGTAGCCTCGTGTCACCTGCAAAAGCAAGAGCACTGAAGGTGCTGGCAAAGCACCATAAAGTATGCTAGATCTGTAATTACAGTTTATTTTTTATTTTTTATATCAGTTACTTTATCGAACTCAGAAACAACAATATCTGGCGAGACGAGAGGCCCCAGGCTCCAGGGTAGCTCATGTGGCACAATACTTTGTATTTGCTGTTGCTGCCTTTTCAACAAGGTGTTCGCTCATCAGAGTTTCGACCACGAGTGGCAATTGCATCATCCACCCGGGTCAACAATAAACCTCCCTTTCAAACCTTGCACAGTTATCCACATCTTTCTTCGCCGCTGGATCACAGTTAATTCAGTCTACTTCTCCCCTTCCCACCCCTTTGACTTTGTTGCCTTTGAAAATCTAATTTCCCAACTCCAACCATCCTCCTCATAGGTGATTTTAACTCCCGCCACACTCTATGAGGTGATTCCATCACTACCTCCCATGGCTGATCCCTAGAAAGCTTCCTCTCCACAGCTGATCTTATTCTTAATTCAGATCGCCCCACACACTTTGACATGTGCACGCAATCGTTTTCATGCCTCAACATCTCTCTATACTCCCCTCCTCTCCATTTTGACTTCCATTGGTCAGTTCTAGACCACTTTCCCTCTAGTGACCACTTTCCAGCCCTCCTCTCTCCTACTTCATATGCACCACTTCCTAGTCCCCCACACTGGTGCTGTGATAGAACTGACTGGCATACTTTCACTTCACTCTCTACTATTCTACCCCTCGATCCCCCTTCTCGTCCATTTCAGATATGTTACAATGTTTCTTAGCTACAGTCCTAAGAACTTTCTATACAGCCATTCCCCAAACCTCAAGACCTTATATTTCCAAATGTGTTCCCTGGTGGAACAGTTATCGCTACAAACGAGGCACCCCTAATTCCTTATCTCCTTGAAAAGAGCATCTGCCTGTCTTCGTCGTGCAATCCGGAACATTAAAACAAATGGCTGACGAAATTATGTTTCCTCAATCACATCTACATCTATTCCAGCTGCTTGTCCATAAACTATCAGGCAAACATCCCCCATCCTGCCCCCGTTCTCTATATTCGAAATACTTTCATCTCTGATCGCTAATGAACTAGGTGACTATTTTAGCTAAGTAGTGGCTATCAACCTTCACATTTTTCTTACATTAAGACCATCAGAGAACACTCCCCTCCCCCTATCATCTTCATCTTTTCCTCTGCTGGGGCCTTTTTTTTTTTTTCTTCTAAACTCAACACTGCCTTAGTCGTGCCGCAACACCCACGAAGGCCCTGGCAGTATTCATTACCTATGCTCCGACACCTTCCATCTTCCTCTCTATCCTTCATATTAACTATTTTCAACCACACATGGGTGACAGGAAATTTTCCTCGTCATTGGCGAGAAGCTCTGACTTCAATCGGGTACCCTCCCACAAGATTACCACCCCATCGCTCTAACTAGCTGCTTGTGCAGACTACTTGAATGAATGGTTAACTTCCGCTTAATGTGGTATCTTGAATCTCACAATTTTCTCTCTCCTTCTTAGTCTGATTTCCGCCGTGCCCGAAGAACAGCTGACCCAGTTGCTCATTTCGAGATATGTTACATCATGTCTCCATATTAGCCATATTTTTTTTCCTAGAAAAAAAAAAAAAAAAAAAAAAAACATGTGATACCACTATTCTGAAACAATTATCATCCCTACGCATACGCGGAAGTATGAGTGTTTTTATAGAGTCCTTCCTCTCCAAATGCACTTTCCAGGTCAAAATTGCATCTGCCACATCATCCTTCCTTAGTTTGAAGGCGTCCTGCAAGGTAGTGTGCTTAGCACCATCTTGTTCCTTCTTGCTGTTAATGGCATTGTTTAAGTTCTACCACCAGGAGCCCGGTCATCACTATATGATGATGATTTAACCATCTTCGCCTCTGACACATCTATACCAACTCTCTGCCAATTCCTTCAGTCTGCAATATCACCAGTATCTTCCTGGGCCATTAACCATGGCTTTCGCTTTTCTGCCTCAAAATCTTTCTCCATCCTTTTCTCTCGCGCACGTGTAGGTTCCCAACCTCCACTCTTCATGTATGGCGCTCCACTCCATTACCATTCTTACTTGACTCCGAATTGTCCTGGAGAGACCATATCTTTTACATTGAAGAAAAAGCTCGCCGCCGCTTCCCAATCTCTCATGTATCCTGGGACTCAGGTTGCAAAACTCTCTTCCATCTTCATTTTACCTTGATCCCCTCCACTCTTGAGTGTAGATACCATACCTACTCTACTTCTACCTCCCTTCTTTCTCATCTTGATAAAATCCACCACAACGGTCTTCACTTAGTCCTAGGCACCTTCCGCTCTTCTCCTTTTGAGAGCCTGTACAATGAGTCAGGCATGCCATCTTTCTCTCGACGTCAAACCCTTTTCTCTTTCCGATGCTATGCCCGCTTCCATCAACTCTCCTTCACCAATCCTTCAATCCCATGATCACCTTTGCTTCTTCTCCACGCTTACCTGTTCCTTGCTCCATTCACATGGAAACCCTCCTCTTCCATTCCTCCTTTCCCCAACTCCGACCTCCTCTGTTTTCTGTCCACGCGGTCTATGTCTAATGTCTTACACACAGCGTGCTTATGAACACAGTATACAGGCCATTGCTGTGCAGTTTACTTGAACTGCTGCAGATATCCATCATGCAACGCATTCGCAGGGTGTTTCAGGCTGAGGAGGAGGATTTCTACTTCCAGCAAGATGGAGCACCTTCCGCCATTAGGTAGCAGAGTGGGCCAGTGGTGTAGTATGACATTCGGGAGACGCAGGGGCTAGGTTCCTTAACCCACTGTCATTATGGAAAGAGGAGTATAAACTTTTTGCTATTGTTGGATTTCTTGGCCAAGGATATTAAAGCCAATGGATCCTACTCATTGTTTCAGTATAGATGAGGTCATAAAGTTTTGTCTCCCATAGAAAAGTGATTACTTTACAGGTAATGTTTTCATCATTTGATAGTAGATTTGTCTATGTTTTTGATTCTGAAGATTTTTTTTGTTATTGTCAATTGGCATTGAATTTGTGACAGGATATTAGTATGTGTGCAACAGTGAGGTTGTTTGTCCAGTGCGGACATTGCGGAGGGAAATTTCTTTCATTATAGGGAGTGATGTCTTGTGGCAATGACTCTGAGCTGGGTCACCACCATCTCCTCCCTGCCAGTTTTTCTGTGGACTGTATCCCACGGTACTGTTGTCTTTCGATGTTTAGGTTGGTCCACTCACTTTGCCACAGATAGTTTTTTGTTTTTATAAGGGATTTAAAGCACCTGAGATCTGTACAGATTATGCCAAGGTTCAGATAACTAGTCAACCCGGCTAGTTTGTCAGAGTGGCCTGGTATCCATATTAACTTGATTGATTTACCCAGCAAGTAATTTTTTGTGGTTTCTAAAGTGAATTTAGCGAATCTATTCTGTCGTGGGGCGTTAACAGTGTAAAATCTAAAGCCTTATTAATGGCAAAAACTTCGACAAGGAAGATCGAAGTATGATTCGACAATCTAAACTTCACATTCAGTCGATCATACACCCGCTCCCACACATTCATATTAACGAGGTCTTAGAGTCGCATGGCAAAGGGTCTAATGTCTCAATTGCCATTAGGATGGCTCGGGTCTCGAGCCACCTTTGGGGTATAGTCGAAGGGGAGGTACTCCAGACTCCTCCTCAAGACACCTGATCCGAATACACCTCGGGGCTCCAACACACGCAAACAAGCACTCTGTACAACATCCAAATCTTTCAAAATTGAGTTCGATGCCAAACCATACACTATTGACCCATAATCTATGTAAGAACTAATCAAGGCTTTATATATCATTAGCAAAGGCTGTCTATCAGCTCCCCATAAATTATTTTAGTATATTTAGTGCTCTTTGACATTTATTATTTAATTGATCATTGTCGTCTTTCTAATTGTCTTGAGTTAGCCTGGTATTCGCCTTCCTCCTATGTGAATAAATATCCCATTACTTTTTCTTGTGGAAAACTTAAAAGCTCATTGGAGGCCCCAGTTATGAATCATATCCAGTGCCAGGTGGATGCGATTTACCGAGAATTCTGCATTACTGCTGGAATGCCATAATGCACAATTATCGGCGTGCAGTGAGTATTTAAGATTTCAAGGAGCAGCTGGTAAGATTCCATTGGTCATTCATAGAAATAATGTTGGTCACTTCCTTGTGGGACCCTGTTTGCCTCGACAAAATGCGACATTGTCAGTAAACACTTTGACAGAGAAAGTCCTGTCAGAAATGAAATTTTGAATAGAACAAGGCAAGTTTCCACATAATCCAAAAGCATGAAGTTTTCTGAGTAGGCCATATCGCCACGTCACGGTGTAGGCTTCTTCTGTATCTAAGAATATTTGATACAGTTTTATTAGTTGATCAAGAGTTTGGCGTCCCTTTCGGAAGCTCGTCAGTGCTGGTCAACTAGTAAATTAATGGAATTTTAAAAATGCAATAGCCTTATGCTAACAATTCATTCCATGACCTTGCGTAAGCAACTTGTGAAGGCAATTGGACGGTAGGGGATGACGGATCTGGGATTTCCCCTTCTTTATATGGGAAGTGGGCGAAGTGCCATGACTTTGGAAAAGTCTGTTTTTTCAAAATATCATTTCATCATGGGGTCTGGTGATGTTCCTCTACAGGCTTCTAGGGCTCGCTCAAACTCATCCATTGTTAGATCTTGGTTGTAATCAAAGTCATCTCCTGTGGAAAAGTGTATAGGTTTCAGCTCAGCCGCTTTTTGCGGGATGGCAATTTTTTGAGCTGCTTGTATATGAGAACTGCCTAGTGAGTGCATTAGCAATGTCTCTAGGTGAATCGAAATTCGTTCCCTCGTGAATTATATTTTTAATTTTGGAATTTTTTTTTTTTTCTTATCTATTTCATTAACAGTGGACCAAACGTGTGATATTGTGGTGCTGTTAATTGTAGAGACAAAGCTCCGCTAGGAGTCTCTTTTTGTTTCTCTGATTGATCTACGACCCTAGCTCTTACTAGTTGGTAACTGCAAAAGTTTTCGTTACTGATGTTATTTTTGAAAAGCCTGTAGGCCCTATTGCGTTCACATAACGCCCTGCGGCAATCTGGTGTCCACCATGGAAGTCTTACGAATGGATATCATTGCTGCATCTAATATACAGTTTTGAACATTGTGTACTTTATCATCAATGGTTTCTCCAACAACTTTGAGCTTGACGCCCCTTGTGAAGACGGCACAGTCTGCTATTTTTTCGTTAAATTTAGGTGCTGAAAGTGTTCTTGTTGTGTCGCATGAATATTTAATATAAACAGGAAAGTGATCGCTTCCCAAGGAGTCGTCAGCGAAGAGACCAGTGATATATCAATAAACCTCAAAGTACCGTCCACCCGTGTCGGACTACCTTTGTTCAGAAGGACCAAATCAGAATTATTAATTAACTTAACTGCTTGTTCATCTCTACCATGCATACACAGGGAACCCAATAACGTATGGTGAGCATTGAAATCAACTAATATTAATTTGTTTTGTTGCAGACAATCCTGAATAGCAAAAAACTCATCATAAATTACCCATCTGTCAGGTGGACAATAAACTGAACATACAGTTAGATATGTGTTATTAATTTTTACTTTGCATGCGGTAAACTCCAAAGTAAAATCAATCGCCACTGCAGTGAAAGAGAGGCTTTGGTAGTTCCTCTGGAGAACTATAATATCAGGAGCATATGACGAGGTTAATAATTTAATTCGATAGTTCCATTGTATAAATGGTAAACGTGAAAATTACGTTTTATGGAAGTGGCTCGTCCGTCGGTTTTAATTTTCTTTTTTTCTGGGGGAGGGTTGTCCTCCTCCCTGCTACCCAGGGGCCTCCCCAGCATTTCGTTGCCAGGGAGACGTCCAATATAGATGATAAGGATATTAATGATAATTCTCAATATTATTATCATTACCATCATCATGATAAACAGGTTATTAGTTGTGGAGATATCAGGGTATGGCGAAGTTGAAGAAGATTTTGCGATATATAGAAAATCATGAAGGCTTCACTTCCCAGCTTCACACCACGGATGCCTTGTCATGAAGGCGGAAGAAAGGCGATTTCTGTCGAGTGAGAAGGATGCTCTCGTACTCCAGATCCGACGACGAAATAAATTTCACAAACTTTCAAAAAATCTAAGAGAGGGACAGTTTTTCGACATTGTGTGTGTGAGTGTGTCTGTATCTGGCTGACTCTCTCTCTCTCTCTCTCTCTCTCTCTCTCTCTCTCTCTCTCTCTCTCTCTCTCTCTCTCTCTCTCTCTCTCTCTCTCTCTCTCTCTCTCTCTCTCTCTCTCTCCTTCCCTCCCGCTCCCTCAACCTCACCCTCTGGTGTGTGAGTGGTTTTCTCTGTCACTCAGAGCCTGCTATAAGTATTTGGTAAGTTGATTGTCAAAACTACAGCTTAATCCGTACTAAATCCGTATTTTCACATTTTCAGATTAAAGGTGTGAAGCCGAGGTTTAAGTATAAATTTGTTTTAGCAAATGTTCGTGTGTAGTATGATAAAAGCATCTGATGTGTGCATTTTCATGTTTGTTAATACGATCCTCCATTATCTAAAAATGTTATAGCCCAGAAATGATATCGTGAGCAATAATGACTACGAAACTAACCTAGTCCCTGGGAAAGTAGACTGAACGCTGAATTTTGGAAACATATTTAGTCAGAGCTTTAAGGGGGAAACAGAGGTGTTTAAATTATCATTTTCTGAGTGGGTCAAAATATCTATCTATCACTCATAATCATGCCACAAACAACCGCTCTGAAATATGTTGGAAAAATGTCAGCTTTTAATGACGTGGATATTAGTATAAAGTATAAAGTACAAAAAAATTATATATGTATTGTATTATCTGTCTAATATACCGTATTATATACATAAATATGTATATATGAATATATATACATATACATATACATATCCACACACACATGCACACACATATACACATACACACACTTTTAATGACGTGGATATTTCATATATATGAAATATAAAGTACAAAAAAGATTATATATGCATTATATTATCTGTCTAATATACCGTATTATATACATATATATGTATATATATACATATACATATACATATTCACACACACACACACACACAAACAAGCTCATCACGAATTCTCTGATAAACTGTATAAATAAATTTCTGGGTGTATATATAAAACCATGCTTTTGCTTCCATGTAGACCATGTTGTGTGTGTATTTATATGTATACATACATATATATATATATATATATATATATATATATATATATATATATATATATATATGGACGAGGTTGGGGTGTAGGCATATTGTTTATACTCATCATTAGATAGTTGTGAATGTCTTCGAGAGTTTCTGAAGTGAAATTGGCCGGAGAGGCCTGGAAAACAAAGGTTTTCTTATGAGGAAGAGGAGAGAAGATAGGCATCAAGAGGGATAGTGGACGGGGTAGGTGTAGGAGATGGTGTGGTAGAAGATGGGGTCGAACGTTTTGATTGTCTGCTATGGTAGAGCAAGGAGGGAGATGGGTAGGTGGTAGAGATTGGGATATCTGGATTAAGAATTACAAAAGAACTTGATTGAGTGAGGAAGGTGGTAGAAGTGGAAATGTAAGATAGGGGGGGGGGGGGAAGAAACATCTTGGGAGGAAGGGGGAGGGGCAGGGTGAAGGGCAGAACTGGGGTAGAGACAGAGAAAAACCTCGTCGACGTGCTTCCTGTCTGGCCTCGCATAAAGTGAGGCCAAGTTTGAATCTGAGAATTGCTACATAAGACTCAATCTTGTAGGTAGGGCATCTCCTATAAAATACATTATGGGGGCCACCACATTTGGCACATATGTGTGAGTGTAGAGGGAATGGGTTCAGAGAGATTGAATGTCCTTGTGAGTTTCTGAAGTTCAGTTGGTTGGGGAAGTCTGAGAAACGAAGCAAATGACAGGACTTGAATAAAGAGTAAGAGAAAAACCTTGTCTGCGTATTCCTTGTCTGGCCACACGCAAAGTAAGGCCACGTTTGAATCTGAGAATTGCCACCTCAGGATCAAACTTGTAAGTAGGGAAGCCCCTGTTAAGTACATTATGGGAGCCAAAACAATTGGCACATGTGTGTGTTTGTGCAGAGCAGCTTGATCGATCATGACCAGGTTAGGTACATAAAGGGCATCGAGCTGTGGAGCGGCAATATTTGGCAAGGTGGCCTAGACGTCAACGATTCTGACGCTGACCGAGGGAAGTTGGTATGGTTATATAAATAATCAAGGGGGATGTCATGTCTACGGAAAGTATCTTGGCAATATTGATGGCGGTCTAGAGGGAGAAGTGTATAGCATTGTACTGTTACTGCATCATAGTCAACAAGGCAGGCGAATAAATCTTCTCCACAGTCTGACCAAATCCTTGTTGTTGTAGACAGGGCAGTCTGACGGGGAGATGGAGATAGTTCCAGAACAAGTATTGAGGGAGAGATGAGGCATGGCATGAAAGGGTTTGCCAGTGAAGTCTGTCAGGGTTGATAATGCTTTAGCTTGGGATTATTTGAATGGAACTGTGGCAAGGTGGGAATAATTAGGGCAGCTGTGGAAGGAAATTTTGCCTACTTTTTTGGAGGGCATTGCTGGAAGAGGAGTGTTGTTAGAGTAAAGGGCTGTAGCGGGGATCGCGAAAAAACGATCACGTTTGGCTGGGCTAAACAGGGTATTTTTTTTATTTTTTTTGTAGAGGTGGGGGTAGTAGAAGGACGGGGACGGGTGAAAGGGGGAGCAGGCTCGCCAAGGCCAATAATGAAGATTTTGTATCCACATTAGGGGCATTAAGGCTTGCCCCTTCATCAACTACCCAATCTTAATTCGATTTCTATGGTTTCGCATAGAGGTGGACAATAAGGCTGCAGAAGGGAGGAAGGGGTATTAGCTGAAGAAAGCTGTGGGGCCGGAGGAGATGAAGTAGAGGATGTTGGGAGAGGAATGTTTTCTGGAGGTTGAATAGGTGACCTGGGTGGATACTTTGGACTGGGCTGACGTCATAGTAGGTATTGATGAGAGGGTAGCAGTAATGGTTAATGGTTAATGGGTAAAACAAATAAATTCTGCTCGAAATCAAAGGTCATATGGTAAAGTAGTGTGGCGAAAGGGGTAAATATGAATTAATGGTTACGATAAAATGTGTTAGATGTAGGGTTGTAGAGTGCTATAGGATAGCATGGAAGAGAAAAGGGTAAAGAGGGGATAGCAAATGTAGTCCGAGATTTATAAAAGGGGAAGGGGTATAGGGAGATTAGATCAAAAGGAGAGAATCTGTGTTTAAGGAAGGGAGAGTAACACTGTATGAAGAAAACTGCAAAAGATCCATTATGAAACAATCAACGGGTAATAACGACAGAACTGGTAGTTGTAATTGGAGGAGTAGGAGAAGAATCCTGGAAATGAGATAAGGAAACAGAGGGAGGTGAAGTATCAGGAAGAATGTCAGGAGGGGACATGAGTGAGTCACCTGAGCATCCAGGTGGGAGCAGTAATGCTGATGGAGAAGAAAGAGGGAATGGTACACACGGAGGAGAGGATGGAGTGTTGGGAGAGAGTTGGAGGAAGAGGGGAAGTGTGAACTTGAGGAGGAGGAGGATGGATATCGGCAAATACTTTTTAATGCAGAGGGAAATGGAGTAGAGAGGTTGGAGGGTCAATGAGGGAGCGGAACATTATCTTGGGTCATGTTTAGGAAGTTTTAGATGTCTCCAAGTGTTCCTGGAGGTGTGTTGGTTGGGGAGGACTGGGAAACAAAGGATTTCTTGCGAGAAGAAGGGATATATGTCCAAGGAGCAGAGGAAGAGGTGGGTGTAGGAGAGGATGTGGTAGAAGATGGAGTGGAACATATAGATTGCTTGGTGCGACAGGCAAATTAGGGAGGAGGGGTAGGCATTGGGCAAGTGGCAGAAATTGAAGAATCTGGATTTCGACTGGAAAAGGAATTTGACTGGGGAGAGAGGGAGTAGAGGTAGGATGGTTTGGGGTAGAGGGAAGAGATACTAGGGTGAGATGCTGAGACATCTTGAGAAGATGGGAGGGAAGCAGAGCCAAAGACAGTTTTGGAATTGGTAGAAAGAGAGAAACCTTGTCGGTGTGCTTCCTCTCTCTCTCTCTCTCTCTCTCTCTCTCTCTCTCTCTCTCTCTCTCTCTCTCTCTCTCTCTCTCTCTCTCTCTCTCTACCTATTCACTTTGAATAGGTAGAGAGAGTTTGAATCTGAGAACTGCTACCTCAGATTCGAGCTTGTAGACTGGGAAGCTTCAATATAAACTTAATGGGGGAATTCATATCTATGGAAGCTAATCTTAGTAATATTGGTGTGGGATTTACGGCGGCCTCTGGGAAGAATAGTGTAGCACTGTACTGCCACTGCATCATGGTCAAAGAGGCAGGCGATTAAGTCTTTCGGGGAGACGGAAACAGTTAAAGGAGTATTAAGGAAGGAGTGGGGTTGAGCAGGAATAGGTTTGCCAGTGAGGTCTGTCAGGGTAGGGTAGATAGGGACAAAGCGTTTACGATCGGAATGACTGCGGAAGGAAAATTTGCCTACTTGTTTTTAGAGACTTTGTTGGAGGAGAAGGGTATTGTCAGAGTAAGAGTCTGGACTAAAAGGGTACCAAAAATGTTTGCAGAGGTGCAAGCAGTAGAAGGACGCGGGCGGCAGGAAGAGGGGGCAATAGTATGGGGAGGACAATAAGGACGAAGAGTAGTAATAAGGAAGGAGTGGGTAGATAACGAAGAAGACTGTGTAGGAGGAGGAGATGGAGTGGATGATATTGGGAGAGGGGAGTAATGACCTGGGTGGATGAATCAGAATGGATAGAGTTGACAGCAAACATCCAGGGGGTATTAGTAGCTGTGGTCAAAGGAGAGACAAACCCATAGAAATCAAACTTAGATAGGGTAGCTGATGAAGAGGCAAGCCTTAATGACCCGAACAGGGGTATAAATTATTCATCATTGGCCTTGGTGAGTCTGAAATAAGTGGGAAAAAGAAACGGTCTACCTCTCAGAGTCCTCACAAGAGGTAAGGGCTAGGTGATAACCAAGGGAATACCGTGCCCATGGTACCCGGAGGCCGTTCAGGACTAACAGAAAGCCAGCCTTTCAAACTTACTGCACGGCTCACACCTTAGAAGTGGATAGAAGAAGGGATGAAGATAAAGAAAAGCGGAGAAGAAACGACTATGAAAATGAGTTGAGGTGAGGGCTGAGGTCTTGCAATGACAACAACGAGCGTGGGAGGGGGTGGGGTAATAGCAGTATTCACTCGTGGTCAAAGGAGAGCCTGGAGTCGAGGAATCTCTCCCAGGCCGTTCATGTCTGGCACAAAGTCAGCCTTTCATCCTTTCAACACGACTCACACCTCAGGAAGTGGATAGTAAAAGAGGTTGGAGAAGAGAAATAGAAAGGAGAAGAAAAGAGCGTACAAAATTAGTTTAGTCCAGGGCTGAGGCCCGAGGCAGGGAGTGATTCCCCCCCACGGCAACAATACAATGGGCATGCGATTTGGGGGTCATTAATGGCCATGTTAAGCCTGGGGTTGAGAAATGGACCACCCCTCAGGGTCCCCTGAGGGGCTAATGATTAATTGTTAAAACAATCAATGTACTAGACATCAGAGGTCACATAGCACTATGGAAAACTATAGTAGCGAAAAAGGGTAATATGGTAGTGAAAGGGTAGAGAGGGGGAACTGATGGGGTATAGTATAAGGTAAAAGTTGTTAGAAGGGGAAGGAGTTAAGGGAGTGGGGCAATGAAATCAAATGAAGGATATTTATGTGTATGAGAAAGGAGAAATAAGTTGTCTTAGGAAAAAAAAAATCCGAGAGGATGTCCAATAGGTTGTGGGTCGGAAATGTATGAGAATAAGTGAGGAAAAGCAGAGGTACTGGCTGCTGCAAAGCGAGGGCAGAATAGTAGGATGTGTGGGACTGAAAGAGGAACATTGCGAGGGGCATAGAGGTAAATTACATTGTAACATCAAATAGGAATGTGTGAGGCGAGTATGTCCAATGTGTAAGCTGGCAAGAACAGTTTCCCAGTGTTTATTTTTATGGAATGGTATTGACCAAGGGGAGATGGAAGGTTTCATGTTATGCATTTCATTAGTGATAAGGCTAGACTAGAAAGACTGCCAGCGAGTGAAGAGGGTATTGAAGTGAGGGTATATGTGAAAATCTGGGTTGATGGGATGTGGACAAGGCGACGGAGTGTGCTAGTATATTTGCCTGTTCATTACCAGGGATCCCAATGTGGCTGGGTATCCAGCAAAAACTGAGTTCTGTATTGTATGGTTAGATGGAATAGTTTGTCCTGAATCTTGCAGACAAGAGGGTTAATTGGCTGTAGAGACTGTATAAGAGATAATCAGTTTTAGGGGTCGGTGAAAATGCGAAGGATAAGGGAGGGAAGGTATGCGTTCTAATGCGAAGGATAAGGGAGGGAAGGTATGCGTTCTAATGCGAAGAGGATTGCATGCAATTCTGATATAAGGATGCTGGATTCAGGTGGAAGTGAAGATCTGAAGTATGGGAAAGAAAGCTTACAGCAAAACGAGCGCAAGAAAGGGATTTGGAGCCATCTGTATAAATATGAGTACTGGAGTGGGTTTAGAAAATTAATGAGCAGGAGAGAATGGGGGGTGGGGGTCTAATTTTGGTGTATCAGGGAAAACATGGGAGCAGATACGGGAGGCAGGTAAAGCCAAGGCGGGTATTTATGGGCAGACAAAGATAAGGTCGAAGGTGAGGAAAGGGTGAATGGAAGAGAAATGTATCCATCCGGACAGAGAAAGGAACAGGTAGGCGCGGAGAGGAAGTAAAAGTAGGAAGGACGGACTGAGGGACAGCGAATTTTGATAGAAAATTGATGAAAACATAATGTCGATAAAGGTAAGGTAGGCCAGATTCAACGTATAGGCTCTCACCAGGAGAGGAGCGGAAAGCGCTTAGGGCTAAGCATAGATCGCAGTGGTGGATAGCATCAAGGTGAATAAAGAGAGAGGTAGAGGCAGAGGAATAGATATGACAGCCATAATCAAGAGTGGAGAGGATCAGTGAAATATGGAGATGGCGAAGAGTTTTGCGGTCTGAACCCCAGGATATATGAGAGAGGGTCTGTAGGAGTATCCTCAGTGATTTAGAGGATGTGATCTCGCTAGGAAAGTTTGGAGTCGCTAGGAAAGTTTGGAGGACTTTGCATGAGGAGCGGAAGTGGAGAGGGGTATCATATAGGGAGAGTGGAGGTTCATGACCTATACATGGTCGAGAAAAAAGATGGAAAAGGATTTGGAGGTGGGAAAGCGAAAGCCATGGTCAGTGGCCCAAGAAGAGATTAAAGATACGGCGGATCGGATAGCTGATAGTAGTACCAAATTAAGCTGTTTACGGCTAGAGGGAATAACGTGGTGCTAAGTACACTTCCTTGTAGGACACCTTCGAATTGAGGAAAAGATGAAGTTGAAGAGGTAAATTTAGCTCGGAAGGTACAACTGGAAAGGAATGATTTAATGAATACATCCATGTTCCCTCTTATGTCGTGAAATCATAGCTGCTTAAACATGTGGTATCGCCATGTAGTATCATATGCCTTTACTAATTCAAAGAAAATAATACGGAATTATGGCGTGCAAAGGCAGATATGATTTTCAAAATGTGCAAGGGGGTCAGCTACGATTTGAACACAGCGGAATCCAAATTGGGAATGAGAAGGCTGTTGGATTTTACACATTAGGAGTAGACTGTCCATTCTTTCTAGCAATTTGCATAAAAGTTGGTCAAAACAATGGACGGTAGTCTTGAGGGAGGGTGCCAGATTTATTAGGTGGAAGAAAGGGTAGGATAAGTGCTTTAAGCCAGTGAGGAGGAAAGTTTCTAATTGTCCAAATATTGTTGATGATTATCATTTGGAAGGATAAGAAGGTAGGGGGGTCATGATGTAGCATACGGCAATGTATGCCGTCAGGGCTTTCATGTGTTGCAGCACGATTGTAAGTCAGAAAGGAGTTCAACAGAGAATAAGGAAACTGTTGGGCTCTGTAACGAATAAGGAAGATATGGGAGTGCGTTCCCTCGCTCTTGAGAAAGGTGAGATCCACTATTGACCTGGCTGAAATATGCAGTAAGTTCAGTTGCAATTTCTAAATGTTCAGAAACGATGGATATGGAGGACTAGGGCAGGAAAGGGGGAGGTTTATGGATTCTACGCTATACTGTGGAAATAGAAGAGGTAATTATGGAGACGTAACTTTGCCAGCTGTTTTTATTAGACCTTCGGAGTGTGCGGTGTAGTTGGATTGATGTTATTTTAAAATTAATATGGGTTGATGATTGGCTGGGGGTATTTCACTTGTAGCGATAGCTGCTCCATGCTGCACGTTTCAATCGAAGCGCTTTGGAGCATTCATTGTTCAACCATTGAACACATGGTTGAACACAACACAGCGCGGGAAATGGCTGTGAAGATAGCATTCAGGACAGTGACTGTGAAATAAGGAAGCATGTCTGATGCGGAAGAGAAGGAAGAAGTAGAGTAGAGAAACAGTACGCTAGTCTGCTCTATCAAAGCACCAGCGCGGGAGGGGCTGGGGAGCGAGACATGGGAAGCACGAGAGAGGAGAATAGGAAATTGATCACTGTACGGAAGGTAGTCCAGAACTGACCAGTCTATATGAAGGGAAGCAGATATGAAGTGGGTGGGGAAGTCTGGATTAAGAAGGACAAGGCTATCGTTAGAAAGACAGTGTTCCAGGGAGCGGCCTCGGGAAGTAGTGGTAGTCACCCCAGAGTGTGGTGACAGTTGAAATCACCGACTATGAGGAATGGTGGTTGAAGGTGAGAAAGTAAAGTTTTAGAGGCATTAAAGTCAATGGGAAGAGGAGGAAAGTAAATTAAAACAATTGTGACCCAACCGCGAAGATGCGTATAATTATACAAGGAAGTGGTTTGAAAGGGAGGTACAGTGTATGGCGTTTTCTTGATGGATGAGTACAGAGGAGATAGAAATTGAGGATGACGGGTGTCGGCTGCCACTTTGAATGTAGCTGGAAAGGGGGCAGAGAAATTGGAGGATGGACGAGAGATTTCTCTTGGGTCATGCTTAGTAAGTTTCGAATGTCCTCAAGGGACTGTCATGGATATTGGAATATCTAGATTTTGAAGGGAGAGGGGGAAATAGAGGTGGGAAGGTGAGGAGTAATAAGTTAAAGTTTGTTTTATAATTCAGTTTGATTCCATTTGCTACAATGGATATTCTTGGTGTGACATAGTGCCTGTTTCATTTTTGCTTCTAAATTACCCCCTTGTGTACAAGGAATGGCCGGGTCAGCAAGATTGCTAGACGAGATCGCTACCGCTGCACCACACATCACACGAGTAAGGGAAGTGGTACTGGGGAAAATGTAAAGTCTACTTGGGTAGTGAAGATACGAGTGGAGTGGATTGAAGGGTGGTATCGGAGTAGGGAGTAATTGAAAAAAAAAAAAAAAAAAACTTATCGGCGTTTGTATTTGGGAACTGCTACCTTTGATTCAGGGCAGGGCAGCCCCAATAAAACACATTAAGGGAGCCATCGCAATTAACACATATAAGTGATTCTGCAAGGCAGTTTGAACAATCATGAGCAGGTTGAGCACATGGAGGACTGCTTTGCAGGGAAGCCAAAATGCCAGCATTTCTGACATTGACGTGTGGGGATTGATATGGTCTGACAATGTAAGATTCTCCTCTTATATATGCCTTATGGGGAAAGTCATGTTTACGGTAGGTAATCTTGGCAACATTGACGTGGGACTTACGGCGGGGAATAGTGTAGCACTGTACTGATGCTGCATCATAGTCAGCGAGGCAGGCAAGCAAGTCGTCTTCACAGTTTGACCAATTATTTGTCGCAGACTGGGAAATCAACCGGGGTAGATAGAAACCGTTCCAGTATGTGTATTAAGGGAGGAGTGGGGTTGGGCAGGAATAGGTATGCCTGTGAGGTCAATCAGGCTAGATAGTGCATGAACTTGGGAATTGGGTGGATCTGTGGCAAGGCAGAAGGAAACTTTGCCTACTTGTTTTTGGAGACATTGTTGGAAGAGAAGGGTATTGTCAGCGTATGGGGCTGTAGGGGGAAACACAAAAACTTGGTCCTACTTATCTGGGCAAAACGGAGTACTCAAAAGGTTTATAGAAATGGAAATTGTTGAGGGACGGGAGGAACAAGGAGTGATGGTGCTGAGTGAGGTAGTACTGTGGGGATGATAGTAATAAGGCAGAAGAATTGTACTAAGGAGGTAGAAAATGTGCAGGTGGGGGGTTGGAGGAAACTGAGAGTGAGGAAGGGGTGTCTTTGAAAGGTTGAGTTATAACCTGGGTTGATAAATCGGGATGGGTTAAGTTGACAAGCGTCGAGGAGGGGTGTAGTAGTAGTGGTCGGGGCCGTGCTCAAAGGAGAGTCAGGGTTCGTTAAACCAGAGGAGTTAGATCCAAGGAGGCTAGTTGATAAAGGAGCAAGACTCAATGCCCCTAATAATGGTACAATCTTCATTATTGGCCATGGTAAGCCTGAAATATCTGGGGAAGACAAAGATCCATCCTCGGGCCCCCATGTGGGGTAAGGGCTAATTAATTAACCAAGGGAATACCGTGCCCATGGCTCTCCCAGGTCGTTCATGACTGGCACAAAGTCAGCCTTTCATCCTTTCAACACGGCTCTCACACCTTAGGAAGTGGATAGCAAAAGAGGTTGGAGAAGAGAAACAGAAAGGGGGAGAAGTTAGCCTGCAATATTAGTCAAGTCCAGGGCTGAGGCATAATGCAGGTGGTGATCCCCAGCATCGAGCCTCATTCTCGGTTCCCTAAGCCCATTACGGTAACAACGGTCATGCAATGGGGGAAGGGGGTCATTAATGACCATTAATGCCTGGGGTATGTTGGGTTGAGAAAAGGTCTACCCCTCAGGGTCTTCTTGAGGGGCGAGGGGCAAACAACTAAACAGGGAATACCTTACCGACCCCGCAAGCTGTTCATGACTGGCACAAAGTCAGCCTTTCATCCTTTCAACACCTTAGGAATTGAAAAGCAGAAGGGGATGAAGAGAAGGAAAGAGAAGGAAAGGGGAAGAAAAGACCGTGCAAAACTAGTTGAGTCCAGGGCTGAGGCCTAATGTAAGGGGTGATCCCCAGCATTGGGCCTCAGTCTCCGTCTCCTAAGCACTCTCATGACAACAACGGGCATGAGATTTTTTTTTTTTTTTACCATAAAATAAATCAACTAAAACTCTATAAACATAGTTGCATTCATATTTCTTAAAGGCTGAAACATTTGGTTTCATAACTTTGCTTCTGTTTTTCATTCAAAGGTATAAAAACAATGTATCATTAGTATCATTTTATTTTTTAATAACAAAGTTGCAGACATTTGTTTTGTTCTAGTTGTGTCTAGGAGACGGGTAGCAACGGGTACAGCGGCGTCAGACCACAGGTTTGGTCGGTTGCAATAGCAAGTG
>NC_061850.1:21237860-21245360 GCF_019202785.1 Penaeus chinensis | reverse complement strand
GCAAATTAGTGAAGTTTGCTTCTCATCCAGACACAGACATATCTAATTTCGACAGCATCGACATACTGACGGATGTGCCTTATATGTTATGACAAACCAGAGAATAAATGCCCTGTGACGAACACCATTCATGAAAACAGCACTTAAGGGAAAGATGCAACATAAGAACAAAATTTACCTAATACAAAATAAAATAAATTGATAAAAATGTGAAAAAAAACAACAACAACACAGAAATCAGTAGGTAACATGGGGGGTAAACCCTGATTTTTCCATTGGTATGGTCTTGTTTTCATTGCCTTTATCATTATTTCTAAATCTGTTTTACTTTATTGCAGCTCTCCTATGGGATAATCTTTTCCCTTGAGAAAAGAAAATAGAAAGGAGAATAAGGGAAAGATAGAAAATAATGCAAATTGTGGCCAAATACTTTTTGTGAACATAATCACAAAGCCATAAAAATTGGTAGATAATTTTTAGCGTTTTTCAAATTCAGACCCCTGATGTTCCCTTGCATAATCATTCTTGCACAATTAATTGAAGAGTAATAATATAAATTTGCATGTCTTTTTAATTCATAATATACACATTATTCTTTCCCTCTCTTATAAGAGTGTGTGTGTGAGCGTGTGTGTGTGTGTGTGTGAGCGTGTGTGTGAGCGTGTGTGTGAGCGTGTGTGTGTGTGTGTGAGCGTGTGTGTGTGTGTGTGAGCGTGTGTGTGTGAGCATGAGCGTGTGTGTGTGTGAGTGTGTGAGTGTGTGAGTGTGTGAGTGTCTGTGTGTGAGTGTGTGTAAGTGTGTGAGTGTGTGAGTGTCTGTGTGTGTGTGTGTGTGTGTGTGTGTGTGTGTGTGTGTGTGTGTGTGTGTGTGTGTGTGTGTGTGTGTGTGTGTGTGTGTGTGTGTGTGTGTGTGTGAGAGAGAGAGAGAGAGAGAGAGAGAGAGAGAGAGAGAGAGAGAGAGAGAGAGAGAGAGAGAGAGAGAGAGAGAGACTTTGGTGTTTCTTAACAAGATTAAAAATAGTAATTCAATTATGAAAATACTTTTAACATAATTCTCACTTTCATGATTCTGTGAAGTGTCCACAAACTCAGCAATCTGTTGCTTATATCAAGTGTAAAATTGAGAGGGGGATATGTATCAAAGTTTTGACCCCAACAAGTGAAATTAATTCTGTTTCTTCCATCTGAACAGAGCAGAATAAAACTGTGTTAGCAAACTTGCTAATTATTCAAACTAGTCTATCAACACTGAAACCAAAATTGGATTTCGGTTATTTCTATTTGAGACTATCCACTTCCTTAAAAACAAAAAAAAGTTCAATTTGGTTTTAGTCAAAACCAATACCTATGGAATCCACTGTATATAAAAAGAAATTACCCCGTCATTTCCTTAAAAATTATATAAAAGCAAAGGTAAAAAAAGTGAGCAAATCCTCCATCATTAAAAAAAGAGAAATAAGACAGTGATAAAATAGCGACCACACATGACGGCCAATGGTGGGTCCCCCAGATCACAAACTGTAGACAACTGGTGAGGAAACGTCAAGAGGAATGAAGGGTGTGCTGAGGTCTTTGGCATGATGTTGATAGGGAATTAGGGCAGTTGAAAATTGAAGATTCAGCATGAACCAACAAAAAAAGAGATAATTTATGACTGTATTTTGATACTTATGGTTTTGAAGTACAGATTGGAATATACTCTACAAATGCTACAAGCTGCTATCAGACTGAGCAGAGTCCAGCTGGCCTGAAGCTGGATGTGCAGGGTGGGGTTGTTGTGTAGGATGGAATGAGAGGGGGATGGGATGACTGATGACTGATACTACACTTGGATATGGGTGTTTGACAGTTCCTGTTTGGAAATTGTAGCAGCTGGTTTAGTGGGGAAACTGGCTCAACATGAACAGAACTCATTGTCCTAAGAGATGTGATTTATGTAATGCATCAGCAGGATGCACAAAACTTAGCTGTAAATGCACCAGCTGCTTGCATATATAGGATCCTGCTGTACGAATGATACATTCAATGAGGTGTAGAAGAAAGTTACACCATATGCTTTTGTGGGAGGGATGAATGTCAGGGAAAGGAAATTGTAACAACTGTATATGCATGACTGTTTACATGTAAGAAAAGCTGAATGTTTCTTTTTTGTGGGTTGTTGCCTGTTCACATGTGAGCAAACTGGATAAATGCTTAGATTTCGGGTGCTCTGTATCACCATTGGTTAGTGAATTTTAATATTTTTTTACTGAAGATTTTTAAATGTTTAAGCTGCCAAATATGAGATCAATGTTTGTGTTGCTGTAATATTGAAATATGCCTGTTTATCTCACTTAACAATGACTTTTTCAATGTAGAACAAGGCTAAACGGTTCATGATTATTTTTTTTTTGTTGTCTACACTTTTGAACTGGCTCACTATGTGTAATATTTCTGTTGTGAGAGAGGAGCCAGCTGAACCAGTGTTGCTCTGAAGGTGTTTTTTCTGCATGATAAGTGCTTCTGCAAGACTGAAGATCAGAAAAAGGTTGGGAAAAGTAGTAGGAGGATATTGGAGTGCAATAATCCAAAATGCACTCACTGAATACTGAGTTATGAACGTTATGCATATCAGACAGACAAAGGGAAAAAGGAGGGGTTTACTGCACTATCAATGCATCAGTGGCAGGCAATATGCTGGTGGTGATCTATTGATGGGTGTGGTAGTGATGGCATTATTTGAGGAGTGTTGATGAGGGTAAGGGAAGTGGTAGTCTAGATGTGGTGGTGGCGGTGGGGGGAGGGAGTTCCTGAGACTGGATTAGCCAACGCAGCCGGCCCGGCCCCCGGGCAGCCCGGCAGCCAGATGCAGGGCGGCCCTTGGCCAGTCCCTCCTCACCAGAATAATAAATAACAAGATAAAAGCAGTGGCAGGAGAGAGAGGGGGGCCGGGGGGCGGCGGCGCTGAAACATGGGTGGTTCCCCGCCAGCCTCCACTCTGGGTGTTACAGGCTCACATCACACAGGCACACACGGTCCTGCACCACAATGTGCCCACCCGCCCTGCGCTGTCTCGGCCCAGGCTCACTTACTCCTAGCTGTCCTAAGCCTGGCTGCCCACTGTTTACAATACACTGTTGAGCAGGTTGCTAGGTCAGCCCAGGGGTTAATGACTGGCCAGGGGGCTGTGCTGCACCACCATGGGGCTGTCCTCACCCCCTGCACCAGCCCCTCCTGAGCCACTACCACCACCTCCTCCTCCTGCTCCTCCTGCTCCTCCTCCTCCACCTCCTCCACCTCCTCCACCTCCTCCACCTCCTCCTCCTCCTCCTCCACCTCCTCCACCACTGCTGCTCTGTCTTTGTCCCACCCGCACTGCTCCTGCTGCCACTGCTGCTGCTCCTGCTGCACCTTGCTGAGACATGGGCAGCGGTTGTGGTTGCTCAAGATGACCCCCAGGTGGGCGTGCCCCTTCATACAGTACACTGGGGCCTCCTGACACAACCGGCACTAGAGAACCACCAGGGTAGCTATACCCGACCATGCTTCCTTGTCCTCCACTGCCTCCACTACTACTGGAAGTGGAAGGTGGGAAGGAGGGAATGCCAGGATACTGGTAGGATGCTTGGGGTGGACCACCACCACTACTACCACCACTAGGTGCCAAGGGCAGATTCACAGAGCCGGTCTGGGTACAGTCCAGTGCCATCGGCAAATATGGGTGAGCTGCATACACTGCCGTTGGTGGCAAGGATCCTCCGGCAGCAGCTACGCTGCCTGCTGCCGTAGCCTGAGGTTGGGGCCGTCCGGCTGCATCTAGAGGGCGAGGGTCCAGTGGTCGACAACGGTGGGCATGGTATGGGTGCACGTGGCGGGGATGGTGGGCAGAGTGGGGAGGATGAGCTGCATGATGAGTAAACACCTCACAGTCCATAGCCCCATGAGAGTGCCCTGTGTGAGTGTGCTGGTGCGAAGGGTCTGACCGTGCACGACCCGACACCACCACTGAAAAAAAAGTAAAAAATAAATAAAAATAAATAAATAATAAAACGAAAAATAACAAAACTATTACAAATTAATAATTTCTACTTCAATGGAAAAAAAGAAAAAAAGAGGACAAGAAACTGTCATTTACAAAGCCTCATATATTACATATCTACTGGTAATGTGAAATAGAAATGACAATACACTAACAGGTCGACTGTTTTTATGGCAGTATCTACAAGTTTACACTCAATTACCATAGTATAGGCTACACCTTCAAGTAAAGTATATCATAAAAGAAGTCGTGAGTTTGACCAACCAGTTTGTGAGGTTGAATGGTTGATTGGGGAGGCCACCGTGTGTTCAATTGCTGGACTGGTGGAGTTACTCGTGTTTGTGGATTCGTCACTCGTTCGTTTGAAGAAATTGTGCTGCAGCCCATAATATGGAGTGATCCGTGTCTTTGGGTCATAATCAAGCATTTTCTTAATCAGATCCTCAAACTTGAGATAATCCGAGACTGAGTGACCCTGCTCATTCAAGCGCCGCCCGCCCGGACCGCCGCTCTCTACCCCAATAATGTCCCGCAATTTACGACTCATTGGCGGCTTGTATTTCTTGCCATCCTTTGGTTTCTTTAGAATATAGGTCCCATCAGGTAACTTATCAAAATAGCGTCGTGCTTTAGTCGCCATGTCGAGGATGTGCTTTGGTGGCATCCCTAACACTTCCACTATCTTGTTCATCTGGTCCACCTGCAGAAGAGACTACAGCTTCAGAACAGTCCAATTACAAAGGAAAGTACGTGAGCTGCTGAGACTTAGTGATGGGCACTCCCAAAATGATCAAATATTAAAGGGGATACAATAAACTGTAATTATTCTAAGAAAGAATGTAAAGCTGTTTATCTTTGCTGATGAAGCCAAAAGAAATAATAATAATAAATAAAATAAATTAAAAATATACATACTGCTGTATATACACAGCAATTATTTGAGAAACGAATCTTTTAGAGGTATAAAAAAAAAAAAAAAAAAAAAAAAAAAAAAGTAATAATGATAATAAAACAGCCAAGCCAGAAACTGTTTGTATAAAATGCGACACACTTACCTCATTGGCCCCTGAAAATAAAGGTTCTCCTGTATGCATCTCCACAAGTATACAGCCTAGACTCCACATGTCAATGGCCATGTTGTATGGGATTCCCAGTAACACTTCAGGGGAACGGTAAAACCTTGACTGAATGTACTGGTATATCTGTAAGAGGGGGATAAAACTTTCACAATCTTCTTTCACCAAATCTCTTTATTCCCATATTTTCTCCCTCATAAAAGTTGTTGCTATGAAGATCTCAAAACTTTAAATGATAAGAAACAGATCTTTTTCTTCAATAAAAACAAAGACCATCTCTGCATCAAGAAATGCCACTTACCCTTTGCCCCATTTGACAAGAACTGCCGAAGTCCACAATCTTGATGGCACTTCGCTTGGGGTTGCACAACAGGATATTTTCAGGTTTGAGATCACAGTGAATGATCTGAAGCTCCGGCGTGGACAGGAAGAGAAGTGCTGTACACAACTGCTGCGCAAACTTGCGGGTTAGGTTGAGTGAAACCCCCCTGAAGTTGGTGTTACGCAAGAGGTCGTACAGGTTGTAGGATAACAGCTCAAACACCAGGCACAGGTGATTACGCCACATGAAATGACGCTTCAACCGCACTGTTTGGATGAGTACAGGATTAGAAGTGACAATGAAATAATAAAAAATGCATTTATACTAAAGACAATGGATACTTAAAAGAATGAATGAATGAATTCATAAATTAATCTATGTAATAGTTCATCAATACTTGAGAATTACAATTTTACTCAACATGACAAAATAAAATCAATGGTAATGACAGTAACAAAGGAACAAGAGAAAGAAAAACTGTTGCATCATGACACATGGAGATGATTTACTGAATAATCAACATGAATCCTAAATAACTCAACTGCTCATAATATGCAAAGGTACATCAGTATAGAAAACATCTGAAGATTGGCAAAATAGATATAAAAGGATGAGGAATGGCAGAAATGGGTAGGTAAAAAAGAGAAAAAATGGAGAGAAGAGAGGGAGAGAAGAGAGGGAGAGAAGAGAGGGAGAGGGAGAGGGAGAGGGAGAGGGAGAGGGAGAGGGAGAGGGAGAGGGGGAGGAGGGGGGAGGGAGGGAGATAGGGAGAGAGGGAGAGGGGGGGAGGGAGGGAGGGAGGGAGGGAGGGAGGGAGGGAGGGAGGGAGGGAGGAGAGAGAGGAGAGAGAGAAAGGAGAGAAAGAAGAGAGAGGAGAGAGAGAGAGAGAGAGAGAGAGAGAGAGAGAGAGAGAGAGAGAGAGAGAGAGAGAGAGAGAGAGAGAGAGAGAGAGAGAGAGAGAGAGAGAGAGAGAGAGAGAGAGAGAGAGGAGAGAGGAGAGAGGAGAGAGGAGAGAGAGGAGAGAGAGGAGAGAGAGGAGAGAGAGGAGAGAGAGGAGAGAGAGGAAGAGAGAGGAGAGAGAGAAGAGAGAGGAGAGAGAGAGGAGAGAGAGGGGAGAAAGAGAGGAGAGAGAGAGGAGAGAGAGAAAAAACACCATCACCAACCTATGTTACATTACTTCACACAAAAAAGCACAACACTATCACACTAGTACTCTAAAGTCAACAGCAATTTCTCTTAGCTAAAGTCATTCTCTTTTCTCATGCAGAATATTACTCCATACCCCCAAGTTGTTTGCTGTATTATGTTAGCATTAGCTGTGTGCCATTCCCCTTATTTCACACTACATAACACAAAGCACCTCAGCAAACATTTTTTTTTTTTCTCAGACAAAAAGTAATTTCAAATAAAATAGAATATACAACATGACCTAGTTCCTTAAGACAGCTCTTTGTGTAATGAGATTTGTACATTTATAAATTCAAACATCAAGTGAATTCAAATAGAAATGATATTTAAAAAGCAGAGATTTATTATTAATTTTACTTCAAAGTTTGTGAGATCCTTGACAGAAGAAAAGACAAAAGGAAAAAAAAAATGAAGAAAATTAGTACTTTTTATCCTTTTGACATACACATTACGCAGATTAATACAATACCTGAGCCCATTACAGATTTGTCTTTGGATTTTTTTTTTAAACCAAAATGCCAATACAGGCAAAAGAAAGACCCTGACTAATATCACCAAAAAAAGAAAAGAAAGAAGAAGAAGTAGAAGAAAAAAAAGCTGAATAAAGCTGGTAATTCAGTAAATAAGGATCTCTTACACCACTTTCCCCCCTCTTCTTCCTTGCTTTAAATTTCAAATTTATGAACAAAAGTCTTTTGATTAGAATTAGTTCAAGAAGGGATATTAACAGTTACAGCTATAGAAAGTAACACATATCAATAGTTGGAATAATCACAACAAAACTGTTAGTCAAACTGTAGAACAGACTCGTTAAGATATCCAGTGTGTAACAAATGCATCCCTTGGTCAGTAACACACAAAGTACCTTACCAATAACTGAGCATACAGTTGGGTGTG
>NC_061850.1:21227860-21232860 GCF_019202785.1 Penaeus chinensis | reverse complement strand
CATTACTTTTTTTTTTTTTTCTACTTCCTAAGTATTACAAAAATTCTATGCCTGTGGACTCTAAAGCCCTCCCACCCCAACACTATGAATATGGGCAACCTAAAAGATCAAAATATACTTTGGCAGAGGAGGATGAGGAGGTTAATGGGTTAGGGGTGCATTGCGTGGCTTCATCTACCCACCTATCTTGTCTTTACCTATATAATACTTGTTGTCGGAGTCTGCTCGGTTCATCATCTCCAGCAGCTTCACCTCAATCTGCGCCTGGTTAAGGAAAGGTTTCTTATTCTTGATGATCTTGATGGCCGTCCACGTCTGTTCCTCGTGGTCGAAGGCCTTCACAACCTGGGGAAGAGAGAAAAGGGGAGGTGTTTAAACTCCAAGAGCAATATTATTAGTAGTGTTCCCAAAACAGATAAAATCAGTAGGACAGATTCGCTAAAAGAAATAACAAAAATTAATAAGTTTAACAAAACTATATGATACGAAAAAATAATTGGAAAGTTACTAGAGTGCCAACCCACTGGTGTCAGGTACTTGCACTATCCACTACAGTTTTATTCTGTGAACTCTATTACACAGAGATGTCTCCAGAAGTGCTTTGTCAGCAAAAAATCAATTGGTGGGCCAACATGGCTTGAATTTTCAGGAAAAAACATATTTCCTAAAGTTATTAATATCATCACTATCATCATCATTATTATTATTACTGACATTAAGATAATTATGATATAAATACTACTACTATCAGGGATTCCCAACCGGGATACAAGTACCCCACTACTGTATAACACATGATGTGATCTGCAATCAGTCTGCACAAATGTGTTTTTATTCCTCATTTAAGTAAACAAAACTTTTACATAAGTTACATCAAGAGTCAGGTGAATACTGTGATTTTCACTATTCTGAAACTTCCAAAGCATATGTGCAGGATCAAATATATAAATTACTGAGTTTAGTTTATTGATACTAAGATCCTTTTGTAATCTATTTCGTAATAAAATAAAATGAAAATATTTTCTTTTTTTATTATTCACTTATTTAGAGTTTAAAGTTTAAAGTTTAGTTTTGATTCCATTTATTACAATGGATATTCTTGGTGTGACATACTGTCTGTTTCATTTTGCTTCTAAGCTATCCCCAGTGTGCAAGGAATGGCCGGGGCTACCATCCACTGGCGGCCAGGGATTCGAACGCAGGTCAGCAAGATTGCTAGACGAGAACGCTACCGCTGCACCACACAGCACACAATGGTGCATAAGAATCCATCAAAAAGACCCAAGGGGTACTGAAGAACTTTCTTTTTTATTGGTTGGGAACCCCTGCTACTAGCAATCAAGAATTTTAAAAAATAAATATCTTTAACAGAATCAAGGAAAAGAGTAAACAGGTGAACTCGAGCAATATTTGGCTCCTTGATGACTAAACTCTTGTAGAGATACGTGTAAACAAAATTAGTAAAATAAAATAACATTAGATAACATCAAATAACATAATATGTATGTAAATGCCATCCTGGTGTCAACAGGTTAATGATCCCATTTCTCCTTTCCTGATATTCATTTCTAATCTCAATTCTTTTTTTCCTTCACAACTGCTTACCTCCTACTAACCCAATGGATCAGGGCAATATGGCCAACATGTCATGAAAAAAATTGGCTGAGAGCTGGGTGACTGGATTTTGCCAAAACGGAAATATTTGGCTAAGGGCCGAGGTGATGGGAATGTACAGTCACCATAAATTTGGCTGAATGTCGGGGTGATTTCAATGACTCGTCATGAGTCCTCAAAAGCTCTAGAGGGCAGATTAGACAATGAAAATTTAGGAAAAGGGTGGACTGTACCATCCATGTGCCATGGCTGAAAGAGCACAGGCTCCAAGGACACTTTTCCCAAGCTCAGGATCCTATTCCTGCCAGCTATGACCAGTGATGCAGGGTGTGTTGAAAAAAGCTGAATATGAACATATAAAAAATTGACCCAAACAACAAAATGCTACTTATTGTTATTATAAAAAGTTGCAGATTACCAAGAGTGTCTGTGCAAGGAAAAAGTCTATTACCATCTTCATATAACATATCAAGTGACAAAAAAGAATAAAACAATTATGCAGAAAAAGAGGTAATAGCATTGCGACCTACAAACCACACACCCTAGAGTCTCCACTGAAGTAAGCCTAATGCCCAGATTTTGAGCTAAGTGCAGGCAGCAAGGCACCCAGATCCAACAGGTTAACAGTAAATATTACCTGAATTCTTACAATCCCACTTCTATGTGTATCAGTCAATGCATATACTCTAAATTATTAAATATTTCAACTTAATCCCTACCATAATTACTATTCTTTGACAAATCCCCCTTCCATGTGAACATGAAGATGCCCCCATATCAGTCTCATCAATCTTCCTTCAGTGAAAGTTATAGGAAGACTAAGGTGTCCTCAGTTCTCAGATACTAATGATGCTTACCTGACCGAAAGAGCCCTTCCCTATCAAAGAGTCAATCTCATATCTGTCCTCAAACTTCTCCCCTGACTTGATGATGTAGTCGTGGTTGTCATCATCATAGCCGTCATTGTAAACCTTCCGTTCCTTTTTGTGCATGCTAGGACTCTGGCCCTGCGTTTGTTGGGCGCGCTTCTTCTTCTTGGCATAGTAAACCTGGAAAACAAATCATGAAAATATCATGAACATGCCCCTAAACTCTCAGTATAAATGAAATTCAGAAGTCAAATATACACCCCAAAACAAAATTCATAAGATTCTTTTCACAAATTCAAAAATGGAAAGATAATGCAAATATCAAAAGGTCTGATAATATTAATCAGGCAAAACTGCTACTGTCCCATTTTTTTTTTTTTTTTTTTTTCATAAAACAGTAGACAAATGACAGTAAATTCAATCCAATGCCCTTTTTTACAATGAAAAATCCCCTCCCCAACCCATCATGACCCCTTCCTACTTACCTCATTTATGTGCTTGTAAGTTTTGATGAGATCGACAGAGAGTTTCCGTAGAGGGCCCTGTGCTGGGTCTCGGTATCTCCGCTCAGCTGGGGATCGGTGGAGTGCTTGTAGTGGTACTGACTTGTAGGCACCCCCACCACTCACTGCTGCCTGGCTCCCACCTACCGAACCTGATAATAGAATGATACAAGTGATTAGAATTAAATGCTTTTCCACAAATTATGTAAGCTATACACCTACCTGAAATGGTCATATTAACTTCCAAGGTAATACATTAATTATAAAACAAAGTAATAAAACAGTAACATCTTTAACACATACAAATGTACGCATTAAAGGTATCGACACTATAATTCTTGTTTTCTTAATTACTATAGAATAAAACACAGGAACTTATAGTATATAACACCTACTATGGCAAAATATTAACTGATTCACTGAAATTCCTACTATGTAGTAGTTCAAGAACACTTATTCATATGGTTTCTCTCTCCTTTCAATGTTGATCAACTTGAGGCATTTAACATTCTATTTGAGATAATGATCTGTGTATTAAGCCCAGTAACAGGTAATCGGTATATATTCAATGAGATGTTCAAATCAACTCTGGAAAAAACTACTAAATTTCAATACCATTACTACTAAATTTCAAATTAAAATTAAATTTTAATTATTATCCATTATCCAAGTTTATCAAATTAACCCATGTTGACAGAAAAATGTTTGCCTTAATATTATTTTGTGTCATGTGTGCACACACTTGGTTCCACAAGTGCTTAGCCACAAAGGATTCAACTAGTAGACCTTGTGACCACCTTTTCTTGAGTTTGCGGGAAAAACTTTTTATACTAATGCAATCAATATCAATGCTGTTATTAATATCAAAGACATTATTGACATTATTAACAGCAATATAAGATACCACATAATAATTCTGAAAATCAAGGAAAATGGTAAACAGGTAAGATAGGTAGTACTCATTGGTGACTTAGTACTTGTAGAGCCATCTATGTTTAAAGACAATTAATAAACTAAATTCACATTGGGTATGGCATGTACATACATGCCATTCCTGACAGCATCTAGTTAATAAACAAACAACAGTTAATTCTATCGACAATAACATGGATATCAAAAAGAATGATAATGAAGATTGTGGAGGCCTACTTGTCACTAGCTATTGTGGAAAACAAAGTCTTCAGAATATTGCAAAACGTTTATACAAATGGCAAAAAATTTGCATACAATATTTAAAGCTATACAGTAAAGCCTCACATTTAGCATACATATTTGTATTTGGCAACCTTTAACAGTTGCTAGCTTTTATCACTCGTAACAAAATTTTGCATTCAGTGACTGTATTATCCCTAAAATCAAATTTGACAGTTTGTCCATCTGTCAGTCAAATGACATTACAATGCATACCAGCACATATGTACATACCAATCCTATCCTATCTATTCTGACAAGCAGTATTCAACTATTTACCCTAATCAACTGGCTGTGTGCAAATTCCTAGAATGGCACCAAAGGAGTGTATGAGAATGTGGGTGAACTACTGACTGACAATGGTGAAATGAATAAAAGTCCAAGTAAAAAGAAACAAGCAGCATATTTAATGGGAAAGAAGAGATGACTTTGGCACTTGGAAATGAGCTGTTTCATAATCTGCTTCTCATTATCCTTGAATAAAAGATGAAGACTAAACAAAGATTTCATTTGCTCCTCTTTAGTTCTATGCCAAATCTGAATGATAAACACAAAATTGAAGTTTTAAATACCAAAACTGTATGAAGAGACTGCTGCTATCGGTAATAATGTCTCAACAAATATGAGGCTTTACTGTATACATGTATACACAATATGCACCTTTGGTGCATGTGTAAAAATAAGTAAGAAGATCTCAACAATTATTATAAAGTAAGTAATCTAATTCATACCACAATACTAATGAGACAAACTTGTTTTCCTTGAATATGAAATAGTGCACCTTCAAAACATTAAACAAGGGGAGAAGGAAAAGATCCACAAT
>NC_061850.1:21215360-21222860 GCF_019202785.1 Penaeus chinensis | reverse complement strand
TGGAAATGGTGGGATTTGCATATTGTCAATGCTATGCATCAACTATCACACAGGACTGTCTTTAGCTAAAACAATGATTAAAAAAAAAAAAAATCCTATTTACAGCCACAATGAATTTCTCCTTTTTACTTAATCCCTTGTGGCATAAAATTCATGCCATGTCCACTATGATTTTAGTTTAATTGTTTTTACACAGAAATGGCTCCATGAATGTTTACTCTTCGAAATCTTAGAATCATTAATTTATTTCAGAATTCTTACCAATGTACAAAGACTATTCATCTCCCAAGTCCTTCCTTTGCCACAATGTACAGTGGAAAAAGGTAAAGACGATGACTTCTGCCACAGGATCACCAACTAGATCTCAATCGTAATTTTTATGATTAAAAAAGAATCTACTTTTTTTTATGATTTATAAAGATTAACCCCATCCCTCCAACATATGGTTTGTACACTCATGAAAATGATGAAGAAAATGGATGCTCCCTTACCTCTTTACACATTTCCTTTTGGAAAGATTCTTTTTTAATTATCTACAAGTATTTAGTTACCAAAGAGTCCAATACTAGTTCTACCCATCTCATCTGTTTAACAACACTGATAGCAATAGCATAAAAACAGAAAAAAAAAGAAATGGGCAAATCCAGGTGTGGTCACAATTAGACTACTAGCTAACTCCTTGGTGGCTGGTGGTCACTTGTGGAGCCATCCATGTGCAAATAGGTTCACAAAAAAAACCCAGTGGACAGTATATGTTGCCACTTATACAGTGTTAACAGTTGGAAATATGCTGTACGACAGAGTATTAAACAGCTGTTAACACCTTGACTAAAATATTCAGAATCAACTGTTAGTCTTCAAAGTAGAATTATTATAAACAGTAGCAGGCAATAATCTTTTTACGAGCAAGTAATCCTATTTCCTTTCTTATTAATACTCAGTCCTTTCCACACCAAAAGGAGTAGCTATCCCTGAACTTCTGACCACCACATCTAATAATAATCCAATAAAACAATTTTAAGCCTGAAAACTACAAAAGAAACATATTAGCAACTGACAAGAGAAGTGGGGGGGTCAAACATCTTACCATGGGCGGGAGGTTGCTGCGAGGTTCGATGAGCCGAGGAAAGCTGGTCCTCCGGTGGGACATAATCCAATGACACCCCCAACTGCTGTAACTGGTCCTCCGAACACAGCTTGCCATACAGGAGGTTGGGCCGACCCCCGTATCCTCCTCCCATGTCACCTGAAATGACAAAAAGAAAGTTTATTAAAAATGTTCCATTAGTGCACAAATACTATGTTTCCTTAAACAAAATTTTAATCCAAAAGAGATGACACAGAGGTTTTGCACATATTTTGCATTGGCATTCTATATAAAAAAAGAACCATATTTATTGCTATGTATTCATACATTTTCAATTTCCCAGCAGTCAAACTTATAGCATTTCATCAAATCTCCAATATCAAAATTTTCTGCTATAAATAACATCACTATTAACAATAGTCATTCCATATTTCTTCTACAAAAATAACTGGAGAAGCATTAAGCAAAAAAAAAAAAAAAAAAAAAAAAAAAAAAATTGCCGGCTCAATGGTGATATTTTCTATCACTCTCACTCACTCACTCACTCACTCACTCACTCACTCACTCACTCACTCACTCACTCACTCACTCACTCACTCACTCACTCTCTCTTCTCTCTCTCTGATCAGTAATTTTTAGCCAGATGTACCTATCATTCTCACAAAGAATGAATGAGTCACACTGATTAAATCTCAAGATTTCAATTTACAAACTACATGACTCCCTATCTAGGAGTCTTTTTTCTGCACCTTGAATGCCCAAATCTCCAGAGGCCTATGCATTATGTCAGCAAGTTTTGTTTCTCTTCACCATCTTTGATGCATCATATATGGTATACCAAGCTAGCTTGGAGACAGGAATGTGTAAAAAATGGAAGAGAATAGTAATAAGTAACACTGGTCAGGATACTATTAATCAGATTTACTATCAAGAATTGTACATGTTTCAGGAATTAGTATTCATATCAGATTCAGGGAATAGATCACAATTTCTTTAAAGTCTTAATTAGGTCATTCATTTTTGGGTTACTAGAAATAAAATATTTAGTAGTTGTTGAGACATTACAAAAGATTAGCAAATACATTTTGTGCTGCAGATTTTGCAAGTATCCAATGTTGCCATCATTAGCAGCTAAGACCTGCAAAGCCATCCAAAGCTCGCCTTTACCCGCACCTGCAATTTTTTTTCACACTTCACTAAAGCAAATTTAATTTTCTGATATTTCAAGAAGTTCATTTTACAGACTTGAACACATGTATATCATTATCAAATATCAAATACAAAGAACAGAAAAAGTTTCAAGTTACGCCTAACACATGAAGGAAAATGATGATGAATGACTGTATGCATGTAAATTAAATCACATATAGTACCAGATTCTTATTCTTATCATCTCTATTTACAGGTATTTATAAATCTATTAATATGAATAAAAAACATATACCAAGAAGTAACTCCGAGGATCCGAGGGGGAATATTGATAGGATGGGGTCAGACTACTAATTCACATGCGCAATGTTCCAATCACAACAAGAGGTGTGAAATCATAACTGTATGATGAGGGCCTACAAGCGGAATGAGAGTATGGGGGTAATATCATGGGTGTAGCTGGAGGAAACTTGCCAAACAGTACAAGATATATAGGTGAATGTCATATACCTCACTGATAATGAGAGTATTATGTGGATAAAAGCTCACTAGTTTTTGACAGAATCTGCACGATCACGGCAAATAGAAAATGGGGCACAATATAGGGAATGTTACAATAATTACAACTGTGGTGAAAAGAACTTTTGGGGTTCATCAAACCATTTTTCCAAACTAGAAAGCAAAACATCAAATAAAAAGAAATATACATCCATATTTCAGAAAAGTGTTGGAATCAGAGTTAAGGCTTGAATTAGAAATGGTATCAGAATCATTTCATCCCTAACAATGATAATGATGATAATGATGATAATGATGATAATGATCATAATGATGATGATGACAACTGATCATGGCTTGCTGTTGCTTATAGTATTAATAATAATAATTATAATAATAATTGTAATAATAAAAAATAAATAAATATTAATAATGATGATAGTAAGAATAATAATCATCCCCACCTTAATAACTATAATAATAATATTTAAAATAATAATGATAAATCAAATAATAAAATAATAACAATTAATAATAAAAAACAATAATTGTAATAATAATTATAATAGTAATAATAACAACAACAACAACAACAACAACAACAACAATAATAATAATAATAATAATAAAAATATCATCATTAATAACAATAACCATAACAATAATAATAATAATAATAATAATAATAATAATAATAATAATAATAATAACAATAATAATAATGATAATAATAATAATGATAATAATAATAATAACCACAACAAAGTTAATACTAGAAGTAATGAAAAATAAAAATAACAAGAAGTCAAAAAGCAAAAACAAAGATAATTATTGATATTCTATATATCAAGAGAAATTCCTTTTTCAGTACCAGATATTTAATAAAACATCCAGAACAACAATTGGGCACACACACATACAAATACAAACACATACATCATACATACATGCATACATACAAACAAACAAACAAACAAACAAACAAACAAACAAACAAACAACACATACACACACACTATTACAATCACATCCATAAATAAATAGATACATACATAAACTTTTACATATATACATACACATTTATATATGTAGATGTTTATGTATGTATACGTATATGTGTATGTATATGTACATAAACAAATATACATATATACATACAAATATATAATATAATATAATATAATATAATATAATATAATATAAATATACATATACACACACACACACACACACACACACACACACACACACACACACACACACACACAAGCACAAGCACACAGACACAAGCACACAATTACAATGGCATACATACACAAATAGATACATACATAAAAATATACCTCTTACATACACAATACACATATGAGACAGAGAGAAGGGGGGTTGGCAGGAAGGAGGAAGGGGAGGGGAGGGGAGGAGGGGAAGGGGAGGGGAGGGAGGGAGGGAGGGAGGGGATGGGAGGGGAGGGAGGAAGGAGGGTAAGGGAGGGGGAGGGAGGGGAATGGGAAGGGAAGGGGAGGGGTGATAGGAGGGAGAGGGAGAAGAAACAGGGAGGGAGGGGGGAGAGAGAGGAGAGAGAGAAAAAGAGAGAGAGAGAGAGAGAGAGAATGAGAAAAGAGAAGAGAGAGAGAGAGAGAGAGAGAGAGAGAGAGAGAGAGAAGAGAGAGAGAGAGAGAGAGAGAGAGAAGAGAGTGAACAAGAGAGAAGGGATGAGACAGAGAGAAGAGGGGGTGCAAGGGAGGGGGGAGGAGGGAAGAGGGAGAGGGAGGGAGGGAGGGAGGGAGGAAGGTAGGGAGGGAGGGGGAGGGAGGGAGGGAGGGAGGGAGGGAGGGAGGGAGGGAGGGAGGGAGAGAGAGAGAGAGAGAGAGAGAGAGAGAGAGAGAGAGAGAGAGAGAGAGGGAGGGAGAGTATGACAAATACCTTTTGGACATTATCAATGCCTCACAAAGAACAAAGACTTGCATAATTCTCTCTCTCTCTCTCTCTCTCTCTCTCTCTCTCTCTCTCTCTCTCTCTCTCTCTCTCTCTCTCTCTTCTCTGTGTGTCCTCACAAAAAAAACTCATGAACTTTCATGGATGCTCTCTCACCTCTCTTTTTCTATTTCCCCTTCTTGCTAACAAAAATAAACACAAAAAGACTCACACACAAAAATACAGACACACAAAAAGACTCACCAAGCCAAAAGTGCAAACACACTCACACACACACACACACACACACACACACACACACACACACACACACACACACACACACACACACACACACACACACACAGATAGAGGCCTTGCACCCACCCCGGTAAAAAATCAATAGCGTCGTCAGCTGTGGCCACAAGCCGCTCGGTCCAGTCCCCTCTCAACCTCCTCTCTTCCTCTCTTCCCCTCTCCACCCCATCCCCCTCCATGCATATAGTAAACACAGGTCATTCTTACATTTCAAATGCTAATGCTTTCGGAACGCTTTTGGGGTGGAGAGAGAGAGAGAGGGGGGGGGGGACTGAGTGTTGATGAGAAGCGGGGTAGAGGATCGAGAAACAAAGAGAAGAAAGAGGGGAAAAGAGAAGGACAGAAGGGGAATGAAGGAAAAGATAGAGAAGATAACGGGGGGGGGGGGGGATACGGAAGAGGTTCTAGGAATAATAGTAAGCAGTGAAAGAGGTAAAATGGATAAGAGAGGAGGAGGAGATGAAAGGTGGAGAAGTTTTATGAGGAGCAAGTGGAAGAGGGGGGGGGGGGGAGAGTGAGAAAGAGAGAGAGGGGAAAGAGGAAGGAAGGAGATGAGGAGATGGGTGATGGGGAGGGGGAGAGGGATGAGAGAGGGAGAGGGATGAGAGAGGGAGAGGGATGAGCGAGGGAGAAGGGTGAGAAAGAGAGAGGGACAAGAGAGGGAGAGGGAAGAGAGAAAGGAAGGGAAGGAGGGAGAGGGTGAAAGTGAGAGAGAGGGGGGAGAGAGGGGGAGAGGGAGGGGAGAGGGAGGGGAGGCGAGAGAGAGAGAGAGAGAGAGAGAGAGAGAGAGAGAGAGAGAGAGAGAGAGAGAGAGAGAGAGAGAGAGAGAGAGAGAGAGAGAGAGAGAGAGAGAGAGAGAGAGAGAGCCCAGTAATGAGAACAGTATTAACAAAAATAATAATGATAATTATACAATAACGAGGGCATTCACAATCACACCCCTGATTGGTGACGACGACAATGATAATTCCAATGACATCAAGGGGCCTGTGGATGGCAGGTGGAGGTCTGTGGGAGGGGAGGCAGATCTTCTGTAAACACGCGCGTGTTATGATTCGTCACGGTTGCTGGGGACGGTAGGACGGCGTCTCGATAACTCCTCCACAGACGTCTTTCCCCTGCCCCTCCCCGTGCCATCGCCGCTCCCCAACAACGCCGCCCGCTACTGTTGCCGCCGCTGGCGTCAGTCATGTTCCCAAAGGCATTAAGTAACGAACCAAAGTGTACCGAAAACGGAGATTAGGCAGAGCTGCGTAACTGAAACACCAATATTTGAAGACACGAAAACAAGTTGGAAATGTCAAGTTTCGAAGACAAAGAGAGAAAATATCTGCGCGAGAGCGCTTGTGTACTTGTGTACCTGTGTGTACCTGTGTGTGTGTGGGGGGGGGGGGGTGTACGCAAGCGCTCGTGCTTGCGCGTGTAAGTGTACATGTGCCCTTGTCCACGTGTGAGGCGTCTGGGTATGCGTCAATACGCGCGCGAGCTGCGTGACAGATTAATAGCGAGCAAATGGCACAAAATATGGCAGTGATCCGCAACTAAACCGTCTTGTTTTCAGGCCTAAAATAGCTCTATGTTGCCACGGGGGGAACCAGGAGTAGAGAGGGACAAAATTAAAGGGCCGCTCCTCTTTAACCCAACAATAAAATGTAGAGCCTACCCCCCCTAAGCGCTCTCTCTCTCTCTCTCTCTCTCTCTCTCTCTCTCTCTCTCTCTCTCTCTCTCTCTCTCTCTCTCTCTCTCTCTCTCTCTCTCTCTCTCTCTCTCTCTCTCTCCTTGTTGAAGACCATTTGAATATCACATAAGTAATTCGCTTACTTTGCGACCAGGACCTAAAGAAGGTGCGCACGCTACAAGAGCGCAAACAGAACACATGCACGCACGCACACGAACACAGGCACTTTTAAGTACAGACAAAATTTAATACAAAGGGGAGGGAGAAATGCGGAAGGGATGGGTAAGGGAGGGAGAGAGGAAAATGAGGGAGACAGTGGAGGAGAGGGAGAAAGAGGAGGAGAGGAAGAGAGAGAGAGGAAGGAGAGATCGTGAATCGGGTAGGAATAGGACAGAAGAATAGTGGAGAGGGAAAAGAAGAGAGGGAGAGGGAGAGGGAGAGGGAGAGAGGGGAAGTAGGGATGGAGGGAGAGAGAAAAAAGAGAAAGAGAAGAAAAAAAGAAAAAGAATGAAAGAAACAAACAAACAAACAAAAAGAGAGCGAGAGAGCAGCAACAGCAAAAAGATACGGCCCCGAGGTGCAAAAGGAAGAAAAGGACGCGCCGAGACGCCGACCGAAGGTATAGCGGCGTAATTGATTACTATTGCTGGGGTGTTGACGTCATCTAAAGCAGGGGGGGGAGGGGGCGAGGACATACGGACAGACATAAGGAAGGGAGGGAGGGAGAGGGGAGTGTGGGAGGGAGGAAGGAGTGAGAGAGACAGAGGGGTAGGAGGGAGGAGAGAGAAAGAGGGGAGGTTAGAAGGAGAGGGTGAGGGAGGGAGGAAGGGAGAGGCCCTTGCAATACTACCCTAAT